>NC_051163.1:81953481-82013480 GCF_013339745.2 Dermacentor silvarum | reverse complement strand
TGGGGGTATGTAGAGCGAGCATACGGTTATGAGCTTACCCAGAAGTACAGCACGAACGGCTACCGCCTCAAGTGCCGTATTGAGTGGAAGTTGCTGACAGGCTACACTTCTGTCGAGTATGATGGCCACACCACCAGAAGATGCGGCAGAGTCCTCGCGATCTCTTCGGAAAATAATATTCTGACGTAGGAAGTTGGTGTTTCTGGAGTTTAGGTGTGTTTCTTGAACACACAGCACCTTTGGATTAAATTTATTGATAAGTTCTTGGATGTCGTCGAGGTTGTGGATTAGTCCCCTAACATTCCACTGCATTATTGTGTTCATGTTGGAGGAAAATAAAAGGTGCTGTGTGTCTCAAAAGGGAGAAGGGTGACTTACTTTACAGAGCCTTTGCTAGGCCCTGTAATTGGTGTTTTGTCTTTTTTGGAGCGGTCAAGAGAACCTCGCCGCTCCTTCGACGCTACTAGCGCCGTTTGGCTTGGACTAGTGTCCATAGCCTCTTGCGAGGCACTGGACACCCGCTCCAGAGAGCGATGTGTGCGTCGCGTAGACTTCATCTCGAGCGATGAAGCCTTCGCCCCCACCGGGCCGGAGGTCGACAGGACCCCTGTGGCCTCTGCGGTGCCCTGGCTGCTGCCGGAGCTTGTAGAGGCCACTGGTGTGGACACTGTGAGAGATGGCAGGGCAGCGTTGGCTGCTCCCACCTTAGGGGCGGGTGGCGTTAGCCTCGGCACGCTAGACGTGGTCCGGGCTACCGCCAGAGGCCGTTGTGGTGCCGCCCCCCGTTGCACCACTTCGGCGAAAGTTGTTTTAAGCAAGAACAACGAGGAGATACGTTGACGTGCTTCGCGGAATGTGATATTCTCCTTCACTTTTACAGTAATTATTTCTTTTTCTTTCTTCCAGGCTGGACAAGCTCTGGAGTATGCCGGGTGACTGCCGTCGCAGTTCGCACAATGTACCTCGTCATTATTGCAATCGTCAGAAGAGTGACCAGTTGTGCCGCACTTTGCGCACATAAGCTGCCCTCGGCAGCTCTGGGATGCGTGACCAAATCTTTGACATTTGAAGCAACGTCGCGGGTTCGGAATGTATGGTCGAACATGAAGTTTTACGTAGCCGGTTTCCAGAGTCTCGGGTAAAGTAGTTGAACTGAAAGTGAGTATTAAATGCTTTGTTGGGATTTCGTTGTCATTCCGTCTGATTTTGATGCGCTGCACATGGATTACTCCTTGGTCCTTCCATCCATCCAGGAGTTCTTCTTCATTCAATGTCATTAGGTCTTCGTCTGATACTACACCTTTTACTGTGTTCATTGTTCGATGTGCGCTTACAGAAACAGGGATGTTACCAAAGGCTACGAGGTGTGCGAGTTTGTTGTATTGTTCCTTGTCTTTTAGTTCGAGTAGCAAATCTCCGGTTGCCATCTTTGTTGCCTTATACCCAGCTCCAATGGTCTCTTTTAGGCACTTGGCCACAAGAAATGGGGAAATTGCTCTAGCTTTTGTAGATGATTGTTCGCAGTGGAGGACGTGGAATTTCGGGAACCGTTCATTGTTTTTGGGCAAGAATAGTGATGTTGCATCGGTGCGTACCCTTTTCGAGGCACGATCAGTTGAGAAAGGGTTCGGGGATCCCATGGAAAGAAACTACTTGTTCGGCAACAGCGTCTGCCACCCACCGCGGAGCCCAACAAGGGGACGTGGCAGAACATAGAGACAAGTCTGCACATCGCCAGCAGTATGCCGTTGCTATAACCCAATATGGTATACCCAAGGTTAGGACAGCCACACCAGGTTAACCCTTGCCGCCAGGAAAAGTCGAAGTGAATGGAAAGATGAGAGGACAGGACAGATTAAAAGTGGAAGGGAAAGACGAAGATGATGGTAGAGAGAGATAGGAAAAGACGACTACCGGTTTCCCCCGGGCGGGTCAGTCCGGGGGTGCCGTCTACGTGAAGCAGAGGCCAAAGGGGTGTGTTGCCTCCGCCGAGGGGCCGTAAAGGTCCAAACACCCGGCATCGGCTCAACCTCCAGGATCCTCTTTTCCTCGGACACGGCTAAGCCGCGCACGGCTACACGCGGGAGGGGCCAACCCTCGTGTGCTCGGGTCCGTGGTGTCGCAACACACCAAACGCCTGCTTACGCAGACGCCCCTGCGGGCACCCCAAGAGTCGTAATGAGCCTATTAGGTATCTAGGCCTCGACCTTTTTGTTAACAAACCTCTGAAGGCATCAATTACATTGATTGAAAAAGAATTGACACTCATTAATTCGGCCAAATTGAAGCCTTTTCAAAAATTACACTGTATCTCGACCCTATTGGTTCCAAAATTGTTATATGCCACGTCCAGCTCCCTCTCAGTTATGCCTATCACAGCATCCATTGACAGATGCGTGAGGCAAGAAGTTAAGAAAGTGCTGCACCTACGTATGTCCTTCCCAGATTTCATGATTCCTGCCCCTCATCGAGCAGGGGGCCTCGACGTCTTGGAGCTGTCTCGCGTATCGGCCGAGTCACAAGTAAAGTCCTTCGCGAGGCCGTCTGGGCTCCCCGATAGTGGACGCCGTTCTGGATGGCGCACTTGACGGCTTCCGGCGGGGACTGGAGGAGAAGATGGGTGTTCCAATGGGAATCGTCGAGTCAACGTCTCTAGATAAGGCACTTCGTTCTGCCAGAAAATCGCACCTGGAGGAGGTTAAGAAAAAATACACCAATAAAACCCTTTTCGCTTTTAAGAATGATCCACTTGGGAATACGTGGCTCAGGCCGGATGCAAGATTCGTGAGTGACGGGGACCGAATAAAGGCCTTACCGCAATCAGTCACAAGTAGGCGCTCACTTGCGATGTCAGCATCTGGATGACGTGATCCAGTGAAAAAATCCGTCAAAGCGTTCTTGTCGGAAGGACAGCATTCTTGTCGGCAACGACAAGATTCTTGTTTGCAACGACAGAATTCCTGTTTGCTGCCTTCCGACACCGACAGCAATGCTGTTTGCAACGACAGCATGTCTGTTTGCAGCCTTCCGACACCGACAGCAATGCTGTTTGCAACGACAGCATGCCTGTTTGCTGACTTCCGACACCGACAGCAATGCTGTTTGCAACGACAGCATGCCTGTTTGCTGCCTTCCGACACCGACAGCAATGCTGTTTGCAACGACAGCATTCCTGTTTGCTGCCTTCCGACATCGACAGCAATGCTGTTTGCAACGACAGCAAGCCTGTTTGCTGCCTTACAACACCGACAGCAATGCTGTGTGCACGATTGACTAGCAGATCGACACTAACGACGGAGCCCCAATATGGCGCCCGCGATTAGATGGGCACTGCGAAATGCGTCGCGGCGTCGACGCATGTTAGCTAATGCACGCATTTATGAAGGCACGAGGCGACACCAAACCACAGGTATTCGATAAAGTGTATCTTCATGAAAGATCGATGCAAGTAGATTGGTATGGTGAGCCATCAATGAAGTAGGAAAGACGTCGCGATGAGTTGCCAAGGAAGCCCTCTCTTCTGCATGGCTCCGGCATTATTTGTAAACGCTGAAAACAGTCGTCCACGCGTGTCAGCTGCGTGAAGGCAAGAGCGAGTCTACTACGGGTGCATGCGCACATGACCAAAGTTGCCTTCTCAGTTGGCCTACATGCCGGCGTATTTCTGAAGCTGCGCGCTGCAACTACATGCGAGCACCGGTACAGACTATATAGACAGTTTTAGAAGAACGCTGTTTACGCTCCGCGCCGCTCAGATTTCATGCTCCGAGATACTGCAGGGAACTGCGTAGATTTCGCATTTGATAAGCGCGTCTTGCCGAGACGCGAGCGACGCGCTATCAACTCGGCTGCAAAACGACGACGAGGCCAAGTAGTCACCGCTATCACGCTCCGCTCAGTCGGCTTTGTAGCGGAGCGAGGGATGCGGTCTTCGTTCCGCTGCCGGTATGAGCGTCGTGCGCAAGCGCAATTATATCGTCCCCGCTAAGCGGTTGTGTGGCATTTGCTAGCATATGCCGGTCTGAGCGGGGCGGACAGCAAGCGCTCAGCTAAAACAGCTGATCGTATGCGCGCTCGATGTTATCGGAAGCGTATCAATGTTTCGTTCGGTGCAAGTCGATCACCGCAGGGAGATTGTATTATGCTTAATTTTGACTTCGTGCGTAGCTCTCGTGCCCAGTCTGCGTGTACGGTGGCAGCGCATTCAAGCTATTTTACACATATCTTTTTTTGTGTATGGATATTCCCCCTCTTGTAAGAATGAATACAAATTTAATTTCATTTTTTATCATATAATAAATCAATCACTTTATTGTTGTATCATAGGTTAATTACACCAGGGTCTCAATGTACAAGACTGCAACACGTAGAAGCAGCTGTAGAAAGCCTCACACAACACTGCCCAAATGTTTGCTGCTGGAACAGCATAGATTTATGCCATGCATGTTCCTCGTTCATTACAGACATGCAAAAGTTTGACCACATTGCACAAAAGCAAATGCATAGGAAAAAAGTGCTTGTAAAATGACAATGTCACTTCCTAGCACTGTGCACAATAGCCACCAAGTGAATCACAGTGCTAAGACTTGCATGACTTAGTATTACAACCATACATACTTGCAATAAAAGTTCCCTTTGTGCTAGTGTGCAAGATACGGTTGACGGCACCATGAAAAAACAAACCAAAAAAAATGTGTAGTATACAGGAAGCGAACATTAAAATAACTGACTAACAGAAGTGAATTTGGATCGCTGCTACAGTCCCCTTTCTAACACTACAAACGCTTCTAATAGGAGTCAACCCTCTTGGTTTTCTGCCATGTATGTTCTAAGCAAGTCGATGCTCACAAATGCATGTTACAAAAATGAAGCAGTACTATTTTCTTAATATTTATTTTTTAATATTCTCCCTCACTGTCATTTACACAGCATCCAGTCATGACCTATTAACCTTTCATACCACAACAGCAACAAAACTGACAAAAGGCATCTTGAATTTTCTGTCAAGCAGCTGCTTTTGTCCACCAATGCAACAAAGCTATGCTGTCTTTGCCAAGGCTGAGAGCACAAGTGGCACGTGGTTAGCAACCAATGAGTAGAGCAACCAGTAGACACAATGCAAGAGCTAAGGCCACTTAACCCTTTCACACCGTTCCTTTCACACTGCGGTCAAACGCCAGCTGCACATTCAGCCCAAAGCAAGAACAAAACCTATACAAACTGCCACAGGGACACAGTGTAGAGAGCACTCACCGTCGGACAAGCAGTTTTCTTTTGAAACTTCGGAGAGAACCCTATCTGGACAGAGGGAACAGTTTTGAGAAAGCTAGGGCACAGATTGCGGCTCATTAAAGGTCCTAACAGGTTAGTACGACAACAATGCGATCACATCAAGCCCAGCACTTTGAGACACAACATAGAAGATTGAGCGATATAGGATAACAGCTGTACGCTAACCATGAGCAGCGTGCCACTCCCATGTACATTTGGGATACGAGCAGATAACCCCACGTCATTGGAAGCCGCTCAGGCACACTGGAGCCTCTCAGGAAGCTGGAACACCAGTGACCGAGCTAGACATCGGTACTGTCCCTTACCCTGCAATTGTGGATACAGAGCGGAACACGACTGCAGCGTCATGACCACAGTGGGAAAATGACGCCCTCGAAATCACTACGGCGACTCCATCCGAGAAGGGAGGGAAGTGTGTACAAGCAATGCACCACCGCTCCTCAGTTGGAGGAAGCTTCACCAGTGCAGCAGAAACGGGAAGCGACCCCAGCCCGAGTCAAGTTCCAAGAATCCCGTGAGGATCTGTGAAGTGAAGTGTCAAATCCTTGAAAACCACCAACTGATGCTTCAACTGTGGAACAGATGTATCTCTCTTAAGGGACACTGAATACTATCATTCACAAACACCTGATGTTCCGAAATGTCAGTGAATACTGGATTTCAAGACAACTGGCAGTCTTCGATTGGCACAGTAGACTGCAAACTAGCCTAAAGCTTGAAGAATGTTGTGACAGGAAAGGTTTTGTGACAGGTTTATTTGCCAGGTCATCACCTATGACAAGATGTGGGTGAATCATTTATAAAAGTTACACTTGCCTAAACAATGAACACATATGGAAGCTTCCCAACACAAGAAGTTTCGAGCAACTCGATCGGCAGGTGAACTCATGGTCATGGGTTTTTGAGTGGATAGATGTAGCATCATCTTGATTTCCTCCCTAGTAGTGAGACTAGCTGAGCAAGTACACGAGTAGTGAGCAAGTACAGCTGTGAGGTTCTCCAACGTGTAGACAGTGCACTTAGGAAGAAATGGCCCTGCTTAAATACCATGGGGGTTCTCTTCATCCAGGAAAATATGTGTGCACATACAGTGCACCACACAATGGGCACTTTACAAATAATCTTGGATGAGAGGTGCTGCCGCATCTGCTATAAAAGCCCAACTTCACTCCAAGACTCATTTCTTTGGGCCACTAGGATAATGAAATACAGTAGGCTGTCCATGCATGGCTGCAACATAAAAGAAATCTTTCTACGCTGCTGGCATCCTTGTACTGCCAAAATGAAAAGGGATTACCTCGAAAAATGAGATCACTTCCATGCATGTAAACATGTTTCATAATCCTAAAAAATAAAAAGTCCAAGCTTGACTTGAGCACCTCTCATGCGCTCACCAACAGAATTAGATCAACTGATGCATTAGTCTTCATGACTTGATGAATTAATTTGAGCTTCAGTCCACTGCAACACTTTTGGTGATAGCCATGCACTTCGCTTAGACATAAAGCAGTTGCCCCAGAAAGATGGATCATAATTTTTCAGTTACAAGCCTATATTTTGAAGAAAGTACATACGGTTAAATTATAGCAGCCTGCTACAGTTCGACGGATGACACAATTCAGAATTCATAAATACAACTACTCTACCTTAATATTGACTCTATAACTCACTTTCCAGAGTCAATTGTACCTGCAATCTTGAAATATGAAATAAACATTCAAATTCCGATTAGTTCTTTTCCACCTTATTAAGTAACTCACACAAATATGATACGTTGCCAACAGAAAACACACTGCAATGTTATATCGCCAACACAATACAAGACGTGGTTCTCAGATAGGAGGCGGATGACGGCGGCACATCAAATGCACCGGGTGCAGTGAGCAGCTCCTGGCAGTGAAAATACATAGTACCCGAAACAACATAAATGGCTGAGATATAACAGTACATGCCATCGGACATTTTTACATAGGAAGAGCACGTTTTTCTTGGAACAGAGTACTCAGAACTGTGAAGACAATCGGGCCAACCTGGCACCTCAAATACTTGCACATTTGTGGGAGGGTACCAAATCATGATACGAAAAGCCTTTTCACATTTTGTGGAATATCATGAATTGGTCGTGCTTGTCCAAGAGCACATGTTTGAAAGCACCTCTTAAACGTGTTCTCCAGCTCTTTCTTTGCAGACAACAGACAAGGCGAAAGTTCCACTTGTGCTGAAGCAGTCCGGTGGGCCTGGTGCATGATGCACCGTTCAGCAATTTGAACAGGCACATGCTTGGCAGCTGTTTCAAGCTGGAGTGCCTTACCAATGCCATCTTCAAATGGAAATGTTGAGGTACCCCAAAGAGGGATAAAACATCTGTGCGCACTTTGAAAGATGCAACAACTAATGCATGTTAAATGTCATTGCACTTTCTCCGTACAGCTTTGCAGTCTGCTGAACAAATGCTAAGAGCAAGTTTTCAGCGGCACAGATTTGAGCTTCTGTGACAATATCTTTCAACAAAAAAAGACTGCTTGTGTAAGTAGCACAAAATGCGCCACGTATGCTCGAGGAAGTATGCATCATGACAGACAATACTACAATAAAAGCCGAGAGCGCCATTCAGCAGCCTTCCAATATGACCGATCTGACAAGGGCCGTCCCGACCTTGACAAAATTATGGGTGGCCTTACTGAACGTAATCTTGCATCCACAATTAAACTTCAAGTGCCTGCCTATGTACCACGAAGAACCAGTACATGATAGCCACAATTCAATCACTTTCTTTGTCATGCCTTCCCAAACACAATGCATATAGTCAGGTGGCAGCCCTCAAACAAGATCAAGGCCTTGCAACTTGATAAGAGTTGATGGTCCCTTGATGCCACAAACAGGTTCCTTAAGCTGAGCTGTTTGAACCATTCCTTTGAGCCCACCACTGTGTGTCCTGTCAGGTGCATTCTGGCTGTTGAAAGGGTACTTCATTGTGTCTGCAGCCAAAGCATCAATTGTACTAAACATCAGGATGATATCTGCATTTAGAATGTTCAGATGGACACTGCAGTGAAAATATGCAAGGTTTTAAAACACTTCCAGTAGTCAAACATTTCACAAATGGCCCTCATGCAAAATTGATGGCATCTCTCGACAGCACAGCACAAGTGGGGAAAAGGCGCCATGTTGCAAGACTGCACCCACCGCAAAGAGAAAGAACCTGCCTAGGACTGTCCAAGACCTGCAGTTTGCATGAGCAATGCAAAATATTCCTAACATTCCTAGGGTTCATCTTTTACCGCGACAAAAAGGGCAGCGAAAGAGAAATTTCAGATACCAGCTAGAAACGAAGGACACATATTTTTTTCTTGCGCATATATGCCACAAAACAACCAACATGAGCAGCATTTTATCACAGCCTATTTTGCCAGATTTTCTAGAAGTATAGCTACTGTTGAAGTAAAATATGATTGATTTAACTACATTATGCATTTTTATGCAAGGAAGTGAACGCTTGCTATTTTTTTCCATTTGTGATTCTGACAAGTTTCTTTGAAACTTACAGTTGCACGACATCCTGAACTACACTTAACTGAGGTGTGAATTACAATGTCAACATCAGTGCACTGTAATGTTTCGAGTGGCTCGTGAGCATTGATTAAAATAATTTCAATTTTCAACAAACACAATCACTCCAGTGCAAGTGGTGTTTCGCATGGCTCACGAATACCGCACGTCTTGGACAGTCCTAGTCAGGTTATTTCAGCTTTGTGACGGGTACAGTCCTATAATATTGTTGCGGGCGAGACAACAGAGACAGCCAGAAGTCAACGTCTTTATCGGAACCAGACCAAAAGAACAACGTTCTTTTGGTTGTTCATATGTGTCGGCACATGCCGACACATATGAGCCAATATGGTGCACGCAAGGTCTATAGCGGCATTGCCATGCAGTTTCTGTTACACGAGCAACTAAGAGGTCAGCTTCTGTGCCTTGGGCCAAATGCTACTTAGAAACGACACATCTGAATGGTAAAAGAAATGCAAACTGTCAAATTCCAAGAAGAATGAAAAACAAGTTAGTGCAATGCAGCTGTGTGTACTGTATCCTGAATTCACACGTCTTTATCAACATCACTCACCTCATGGCGACACTAAAATCACTGTTTCCCTTTTTTTCCCTTCCCACCATACAGCAGAAACTTTTCTTGCAAGTTTTTCAGCGATAGAAAAAATTGCACTAAAAAGTGATGCGCGTGAGCTAAACTGCCATAATTAATAGTGCTTCAAATAGTTTTCCTGGTTTTCAGCTTTGTATTGCTGTTTCCTAGATTCGGAAATACAGCAGTTGGCCAAACTGGAAAGTGCAAAAGCTAATTCTGCGCTTCTTATACAGTATCAGCTGCTAGCTAGGGGCACTTTCTGCACAAATCTGTGTCGTTACATCCAGGCAGACCCCACTTAACTATGATCATAGGCTGCTGTCTGCCAATGCCAAACACGATATCATTAAGGTATTACATGTTTTGTCAGATTTGCAACAAATGTTAAAACAATTAAATGGCAGGCCACTGAAAGTGATGACATAATTGCATCATGAAATAGTGTGGAAAGTATGCAGTCAACATAAAAATACATCAGGCATGGTCAACCAAAACTTCTGATGCACCAAACAATTAAAACAAAAAGCAGTAAGTGGATAGCTTTAATTGTTAATGACTACAAACTTTCCAGTGTATGTAAAATCCAGTGAATAGGTTTGACAAGTTATTTGGTATTCTTCAAATCTGCAGCACATACACTAAAACACGAATCAGAGAAACATGAGACATAAAGCTTTTTTGACAGCCTGTGCTTTAGTGTGTGCACATCACATTCAAATAATACCAGGATGCATAAGCAAAGAGCCCACATTCCTTCTCTCATAGACTTGACAATAGCCATTACAATTAATGGCAAAATGCTCTTTAACTGAGCTCACTTACCATCTGTAAGCATACCTTGCTCCAAGCACCAGCTGCATCCAAAGTACCCATTATACTGCTTCCTGTTTAGGATAGCTGCTCTTGCTGGGGAGTCAACACAACAGACAACAACGTGCACTGCTGTCTGAACAGTTCTTCCAGTGTGCGACCACACTAGCTTTCCAACGCTGTTGATCTCTTCGACAAATTGCTTCAGGGAGAGCATTTGAATACAACACACCTGAAGCTAGCACATTTTGCCACAGAGTTAAAACTGGAAGTTCATTAATCATCACTTGAATTGGCCATATGGAGTTTTTGCTCGTATCAAACACAGGTGCTCCATCTGTGTTCATGGTCAAAGTGATGTCGCTCCATGTTATGTTCCTCTGCTTTCTAACACTGCGGTAGAGAATGCCATTCGTGATGTCAGCAAAAACACTTGACACATGAGGAGCAGATGCAATCTTCTGCAAATTAGAAAGCAAGGTACTGCCAACCTGTTTTAGCAGTACCAGAAGCTGCTGCTTAATATTGAATATCAGAAAAAAACTTGCAGTAATAATTAAATGTTGCAGCTTCTCACTGCTGCAAGAAGCACAATTGATGGTGTCTTCGTCTTTGGCATCATTGTATCTTCCCAGTTATTGATGACAGGGCTGGCAGTATAGATGGATCCTCAGTGCTTTTCTGTTTTTCCACAGCCTCCTCATATCATATGTAGTGCATGGCACAACTTTCTCCCCAAACAGAGCATTTATTAAAATGAGAAGTCCTTGTAGTTGTGCCCACGTAAGACCTGAAATAACAACATATGCCAGTATGAGCAGCATAGCCTGTGCCCTTGTTGTTTTCTGGTTTGGAAGGTACTCCTCCGAGAGCTTTGTGAAGTACATGTACTGCATGCTCACTTTCTTCAGCACCATTCTCTGGTTCACTGTCTGCATCACCCTTGTGCCCTTCATCCATCCACTTCCGAACCATCATCACTCAACTCAAAGACAGAACTGAATTCATCGCAACTGAAGTTCACTGTACATTCATACGCAGTGCCTATTTCACTTGCAGCTTGGTTAGTGTCTTCTACGTCGCTGACATGTGCACTCGTGCTTGCACAAGCATACATTTCTGAAGCAAAATTGGAGTTGATGTGCCTAAGATTATCAGCTTCATTCTCGCTCGATTAAACACTACTGACATTCGTTGAAGGGCTGTTCAGGTTTTCCAGGTTCATCTGAAAGAGCAAACAAATAAGAAATTTTATCTTCTAGGGATACCAACTACAAAACAAGTGTCACATTCACAAGAAACATACATAGGGCATAGGAAGGCAACGGTGAGATTACCACTCTTGCGTAAAGCCAGTTCACTGATTAATATGTAGCGCAAAAAAGGACTGTGTTGCTCTCTATATATTAAATTGAATTATGGGTGCGACAGTGTATGTGCCACGTGCTAACTTCATAATGGTGCAGGAAGGTGCAGGTTTACCAACTCTATCTCGGGTAATGAACAGGACCCTGATAAAATGCACTCCCTAGGGAGTCTGCTATTATTCTGCCATTAGCCACCTCCGGCTGTGTCCTTTTGCAAATACCCTGCCTTGTACATAGAAACAGCGTTGACACAAGGACGTAGGTCAGCTTAGGTACCACTATTAGAGGGAACATGCACGCGTGTGGCTGTTGTTCTGTAAAGTGCCATCTGCTGGCACCCGCTCGGCACAGGCACAGAGTGCGGCTGAGGCAGTACGCTCCATGCATTGTCTGCAATTACACCGCCCAGTGCTTGGTAGTAGCAGACGACACACGGAGCACAGAGCGCCAGTGGCTTTCTGCACCAAGCGGGTGCCAGGCACCAGCAGATGGCACCTCATGGAGCATTGGTCACGTGCTCGATTGTTCCCTCTTACAATGGTAGATCCTGTACGTTGCATTGTTCCAGGCTAAGATCGTTGCTGTTACACGTGAATGATTCAATTAATTTTATGGCACGTCCTTCCAAAATAAATCGCGCTACCATAAACCCTCCAAGATGCGTTACCAAAAAGCCCACATTGCAACCCTCGTGATCCTTGGTTGCAAGCAACGTTGGTTGTAACTGCACTCCGAAGAAACGTGCGCGTCACGATCGAGTGCTAGCACGAAACAATTCCCGCTTTCTCCGCGTCGTGACACATCGATGCGCGAGGCAGCACTCAAGACTATGCGTTTCTTGGCTCAGGAAGCACACTGGCGGCTTGGACACGTCATAGTTTGCACCTCACGCAGTAAGACTTGTAGCTGCTTTTTGTTATTCGCAGTATGAAATACTGAAACTTACAATAATGACACGTACCTGACTTGCAGCAGTGGATGACCTTGGTCTTTTCAGCATGTACTCTCGAGTTTGCTGTGGCACTTGAACGTTCGAGTCCGGCTGCAGGTACTGCCTATAATGCTTCCTCTGATTTTGGACATTGCGACGTTCGAAGCCAAAATTTTTCACTGGGGCGAACACTGCGGGGCAGTCCAATGTGACTATACGGACTATATTAATATAAAGGTGTAAGCAATACCTAGTCGCGATCACGTCAACTGCAAGCTTTTAGTAAGCTTTAGTAAGCTTCGCTTCGCCTCGCGTTAGTGATCAGAATCACGGTATTACTGACGACATCACACAATGCTAGGCCAATGTCAAATTATAACGGGTTAGATTATAAAGGTTATTATGTCACTAAAAATGCGAAAAAAATGTTCTAATTTATTTGTTTGGCGTGATTACAGCCAAATGCCTCATACGCAAGGATGTTATTGTACATCGGTTGCCGTGAAAGCTTGTAAAGTTGCGGAAAGCCGTGAAAGCATTCAGAAAAATGACGAACTGATAAGTTGTTCATTTTAAATAACCTTATAAATAAAGGATTTAGAAAACTGACATGGAGTGCAGAGGCATACATATCAAGAAACAAGGAATGCATGCATATACCATTGATTGATTTATTGATTGATTAAATGTTTTTGCTTATGGGATGGCGAAAGGGAAAATGTGCTTTGTGTTTCTGTTTCTTCGCAAGTTTTATTTTGCTAGCACAAGATGCGATATAAACAAGCTAGAGAAACACAACAGCGGAGAAGATGGTTTTCGGATATTGCAATAGAGAGAGATACTATATCTTAATTTTACTCATGCTTGCTCATTAATTAAGAAGCACACACACATGCCAGACAAGAAAATGGCTAGATGAATTTTTGTGCCATGTGAACTGATCCTACCATAGAGTCAACCATGATCGATGTCATTGCATATTTAGTGGCAATGCTACCATAATTTCGTGTGGCAGCACATTCCTAGAAGTGGCACGCACAATCTACACGTTAAGTAAACCATGTCGTACCTATGCTATATTTACTCGGCAAGGATCTGAGTGGCGTTGCAGAAGTCGTGGGCAGCTTTTTTCGTTGCGGGGTGCTCTTTTCGTCGCAACAATAGACTGGATTTTTTTACAAGTACTGCTCCAAGAGGGCATATATGTAAATGGCAAATAGAGGCCTTAGGAGAACACTTGACATTATATAAAGCAGGCAGCACAGCATCTCTAGGGCACCCAAGGGGCAGCGGGGGGATCAAAGTTGGAAGCAAGTAGGTCCATGAGTAGGGGCCTCGGCGAGCCCCGACCCATGGACCAGTCTGGATTGTGGTTTTGGTGTCCCCATTGCCGATTCCGTGTTCTTGAGGCGTGTGGTGTCGCGGCAACTGCACTCCAATATAATAAAAAATAATGGTACGTTAATTGTTACAACTAGTAAATAAAAAACTATTAAAGAAATATCCAGTCACCACTAACTTGCTATGCTGAGTTCTGCCGCACCGCGGCCAGTTAATACCCGCTATAATGCTCTGCTTCGAGTGAACCTGTTGCTTCTAGAACAATTACTTTTGTATGATTCTGGTTATTGAGAAACCTTGTGCTTATGATCTGTATTTCAGCGCCCAATGTGTCACACGCAGCTTCGGTGCAATTACAATTAAGCTTGTAATTCCTCTTCATTTATTACTCGGGCAGAAATGTGCAGTCTTTTGTTAATTAGTTTGTATGCATGATCACCGTTTCTAAACAGAAACAAGCTGTTTAAGGTTTAGTTGTTTCGGCGGTGTCATTTTGCATAATAATATCCATGTGCATATATGTAATTGATCAGCTCCTACGTTAACGATGCGTGTGCTGCATTGCTGCGGCATGACAAGCATGTTTTTTTTTCTGTAAGCCGCATTGGCCGCGCGCTCTTGGCCTTCGTGTATATATATATATATATATATATATATATATATTATTCCAGGCTAATAGACGCGGTCAGCTGCTTGACAATGCATGACAGAGCGATGAACCTAACGTGCATGCCCAGGCAGAGAAGTTACAACGCAAACGCTCACTTCCAAAACTCTTTTTGATTACTGCAGGGCCACGATTTTGTAGCGATGCCTTCCGCTCGATCATATGCCCCTCTTATCATCCACCGCTCATGGCCGGCTAGGCCGGTATTTGGTAGCGATGCCTTTAATGTAATAATGTCTTTACGCGCTTATCGTGCTTTTTCAGTGGTCGGAGCGACGGTCCGCTCGCATTATCAACGGGATCAGCCGGCCGTGAGCGGTGGATGATAAGAATAGAGTAGAATAAGTCATAATGCCTTGATACAAAATCGCGGCCCTGATCGCTTTGATAACGCGGGCGGGGCGTCGCTCTGACCCCTGACAAAGCGCGAAAAGTGCAAAAAGGAATATCATCGGAGACGGAATCGCTACAAAATCGCGGCCCGCGCGCATGTGCATCTGTGTCTGTGTTGTGCGAGTTTGCGTGCGCTGAAAATTTTTTATTGCGCTCAGAGAAATCTGATCATGCCACTCTACATGACGCGGTGGGCAAAATGAATGAACGCCAACAATCGTGTTCATTGACCACGTATACAAAACACACAAACGATCGATGTCGAATTCATAATTACTCTCATGAGTTGGGATGTCATTTTAAGAATGCTTAAGCCTGATGCAGTACTCAACATTTCTTATCATTAAGCTTCTGTACAACTGTACAACTTTGTACCTTCCACCCATGGAGGAAGGAAACAACTTGAAAAAAAAAGTTTTTTTTCCTTCCTCCATGCTTCCACCCACTACTGTTGTACGGCATTGCTTTAGTAGTATTTTTCTTTTCTGTTTTGGTTTGGTTTGGGTGATGCAGTGGTGGGGGGGGGGGTCGAAGTCGCATGCCAATCCGCATCCATAGAATCCACGGCCATAGCCACAGCTGTCATCTAAGCGAGAACGACTGCGTTGCACTGTGTTAAGCTCGAGGTGCTTGTATTCGTTGAATATGAAGTGGACATGACCACTGCGGTTGTCAGGCACACCGCAGTGCAAAACTTTAACCCAGAGAATGTCGTGGATTTCGATCCAATTGTCCTCTACGACGTGTGGTGGAACGGCGATGCGACAGAGTGCTGCACATGGCTGGTAAGTTCTACTCATTCGTTAATAAGCACACCTTAAATGTTTATACGACTAACATTTCGAACGATTTAATCTTCACCGGCATGTGCTTTGTCCCGCTCATTGTGCAGTAAGCAAATGTCCGGCGCAATCTCGTAGCGTGACTTTGGGGTTTAGGCCTGGCTGCTCGAGACGTATCTCTCCTTTGATTAGAGTCTCGGGCAGTCTGCGATATGTCTGGAAGGGTCGGCGTTATGAAATGGGGAGGGGGTGCAGCACGCACTGCCGCGGACGCTCAAGGTAGACACTGCTTCGCAGGAGGAGCCATCGGCGCAAATGTGTGCTTTTGGCAGTTAGCAGCAGAATTTTGGTTTTGGACACATAATTTTGGGCGTAAATGTTAAGCGGCTCCATATTTAGTCTGATGGAATGACATATGCCACATGAGAACCTGTCTACTGCATGAACGGGTATCTGTCGTGTAGTGGACGTGGGAGCCACGCTTGCAAATGCTTTGCATTCATGAAAGGATGAAACGAGAGTAATGCCAGGGGGAGACCAGAGGAACTGATATTCTGGCCTGATTTGTTATTATGACACTTGAATGTTTATCACCTAACATTGCTGCCTGTCGGCAGTGTCAGCTTTGTAATGCCTTGTTAAATGCAATGCAGAAACTGAAGAAATGGTGCTGCACACGTCGAAAAGGCTCAGAAAGCTGTCCTTAGAAAAGGGCAAGAGCACCAAAGGTATGGCAACTGAAAGTTGACAAGATTTTAGATTTATATGTTGTTACTGATTTGTGTCATGTGGCTGTGCTTTATATAAAAAAAATGGCGCTACATGCTAGCATTTTTTACCCAAGCCCAAACCGCATGCGAGCGATTTTGTGCGCGACGGCGACGAGCGACGGAACAAGCCGTCGCGCAAACTGATCGCTCGTTCTTGTCGCTTGATCGCTTGGTTCTGGAAATCTACAATTCGTCGCCGGAACGACTTTCTATGAGCGACTAGCCAATAGCGCGAAGCCAGAACAGGATGTACATCAGTCAAGTACAACCGATTGTCGCACGGAACAAGCGAATGACTCAATTTTGATACGCACAAAGATAAGAACCTAGTGCAAGACCTTAAGAAATATTATGGTGCTCTTTACAGTAAAACATATCAAGTTAAACTAATAGAGCATGCGTCACACCAGTTACGGCGCGTATTTGCTGCCCTCATACCAGCAACACCGGGGAAACAGCGCTCAAAGTCATCGCTCGCGTGTGGTACGACTTGTAGGCGACGAGCGAATGCGACAGCCATCTCCGTCACGTCACTTGTCGCTGTCGCGTGCAAGATCGCGTGCATGCGGTTTATACTTAAGGCTTGTTGAAGGCCTTACAAGAGCATTGCATCTTTTTGCAAAGGAAGTGAGCTCTGCAGTGGACACAATGTAGTGCATATTTGTGCATGAAGACATTTGTGTGTGGCTTTCTATGACTTCAAATTGCACTTCCATGTCTGTGTTCATCTTATTGTGTAATTTTTACAGGAATTATAACTGCCATGGCCTCTATGGCACCTTTGTCACAGGAGCATGGTAAGAGTACATTTTTTGTACAGCACTGTTCAGTTTCAAGCACCAATTTTTTCTAGTTGTGCAGTACTTCACACTCACTGATATTCGTCCACGCTCAGCAGTGCTTACTCACAGCCACTACCTTACAAATGGACCTTTTTCCAGTAAGCGACCCCTCTAGCGGCCGCCACTTCAACTAAATTTGACGGGCAAGACACACACGCTCCCACCGCTTCTCGCCTCTACGCAAAGCATGGTAGCGTTTGACCAAGCAGTCTCTTGCGACGGCTGTCCCTGCTTTTTTTTTCTTCTGTCGCTTGTGTTGCTGAAGCAGCTTCTCATTGTCCTGCTCTAGCGCGCATGTATTTGCTCACATGTAGCAATAACACATTTTACATTTACCGATGCAATGGCAGCATGCTGATGCGATGTGCAGGCCATTTGTAACCAAGATTTGAGAGATGCGCCGGCTTTTGTTCTTCAGCAGCTTGGTCAGTACTTTGACTCAACTGGCGAAGGCATGTGTGAGCGTGAAACGCGCCGTGGCAGGACTTTCTTCAGGATAAACTCGACCGTCGTTTTGAGTGGCTCGACTTGAAGGAGGCGGTCAACAGACGCATGCACGTGCGTACGTGCTTGCCCTCAAGAGCGGGCATGCAAGCAGCTCACCATGATGAACAAACAACATGCAAAACTTCTGCACACATACTGCGAGTGCACTGCAGGGCAAGTGTTGTTTTATATCGAGATATGTATCGTATATGGCATGGTACTGGGGACTAAGTGAACGCAACACAGTACGGGGGGGGGGGTAAGCAGAATGTAAGTGGACGCAACACGTTGTTTTGTCAGGTGCGTAAAGCTTCATTTGCCTGCAAAAAGTAAGACTCGCGAGTTTTGCATAATGCGGCACCGCGGGTGTGTCGCTTTGGCCTCGAACGATGCATTCTGATCGGCTGTGTGGCGAGATTCTTCTTTTCGTTTGGCCCCATGTAACCGTACAGCTATTTCCGCTTGCATGCGGTAGCACGTTCTTAAGCCAATGGTAAAATTCGTGCGGTATACATACCCGTAGATTAAAACATCGCCGTGACTTCCGAGTCGGTCGTAAGGCGAGAAGTCCAATAATCACAGCGCCAGCATCATGCTGTTACCAGAACGCAGGCTTACCTCACTCAGCAAGAATTGCGTGATAACTCACTGATAATATGGGTATTTTATTTTTTAATTTGACCATGCGCTCCACTCCAGTACAATGTTCACCATTCCACGCCGGTTTGTGCAATCGACGGTACAGAAAGTGCCTGCATGAGTTTTGTCGCAAACGCTGCGCCTATCGCTCGAGCGTTAGTTCACAGAGTCTTTTTCATCGACAAAAGTGCTTGCAGTCTTTCCCACAAACAGCTAAGTGTTTCCTTTAACCAATATTCTTGCCCAGAACACGAGAAAAATTATTGATCAGCAACTCAAGCTCAGGAAATTGCCGCGGATCATGCAAGGGTTCACGCACTCACTTCGCACACCTGCCCTGTGATAATGGCGGCGCGGCATGTAATGCAGCTGGGGCATGCCCATGTGCATAGCTGAATTGGAAAAAGGTCCATTCATTTGAGCCTATAGGCACTCATCATCATAGATTTGCAACCGTTTGCACTTTTTCACATTTGCTCTTATGATGTCACTGACGCCTACTCATGCTAACATTGATTCATGCCCGGTCATGTCAGAAATTTCACGAGATCGAAGCCGGTTGTATATTTCACTTTTTTTTCTTGACCAAATAGATATGGTGGGCACGCCATTCAAAAGCATGCAACTGAATTTTGTTTTTAACAGAACCTAACAGTTTACCAGAAAAAGCTACCAAAGACCAACTGGTAAAGGCTACATTTTCATGCGGAGTGCTTTTTCTCAAATTTGAAAGTATCTGTGACGCAACATAAACGGAACATGGACACGTAACTATTATTACATAGTATATACAAACATAAAGGATATAGGTCGTATGGTTTCCCTTTTTAAGAGAAAAAATGCCTTCTAAAAATTTGAGAAATGCTACATTTTACAATATTGTAAAACCGATTTCACCTTTCATTTTTCAGTGCATGAAATTTTGCCGAATTTGTGCCTGTGCGTGTAGAACTAGAAGCAAAATAGTATGCAATAACCATTTGATGGCAAATGAGTGACTACGGCTTAAGCGGTCAGGCATGGGGTTCAATGGGGGCTGGGTGGGGGAATCTTCGCGACTACATTTAAACTGCAATTACACATTAGGCGGGTACATATTAATGAGGTTTGACTGTACCCGAGTTCCTTGAGTGTAGGCAGAAATAATTACCTATGTATTATTGCAGCGTCATTGTACAGGTCATGTTTGCAAGGTACCAGTGTGTGGTATGTCCCACACAATGTTCCTGACAGACATTTTTGGTTTATATACCCCGGCAATGTGTAATGGTTACATTATGCTCTTTCGATAGCATGGGACTCCTATATTGCTTTTGAAGTCTTAAATCCTTACCTTTTATGAAACCTGGCAATTCAAGGGAAAAGTTGTACATTTTCTTTTGTAGCTGACATGGACATATTCACTGGAGAGGCCATCGATGTTGTCATCGGATCCTCAAGAGATGACGGAAAGGTAACTTAAAAAGTCATAGAACTATTTTTTAAGGATCTATGTTACATTTACGTTCTGAAAGGGCTCGTACATTTCAGAGTGGGGAAAGAAACTGACCTATATCCCTTTTGTTATTCCTTTATGGATGCAAGTAGCTGTGTATGATCCACGAACTAAATTTATGGCCGAGTACCATATTTATTCAAATCTAGGCCTGTCTCACTCCTAAGCCAGCACCTGAAGGTCTGAAGCCGGTGAAAAAAGTGTTTTTCTTGAATGTAAGCCGGACAAGTTAGGGCAACAGACGCAAAACGCGAACGGCATTTATTAGTCGCGACGCGTCCCAGCCCATGCAGTGTTGTTGTTGCTGCTAGCCTTGTTGCTTACCTTCTTATCATTGTCAGCATAAAAGAGCAGCCAATTTTTGGTGCCATTTAGTGCACTTTAGATGCTGCACTCCTTGAAAGCATGCAATCAAGCTTCATGGTGTGTCCCATGCTGCAGTGACCCAGCTCGCCACTTGTGTTAGTTATGTGCATTTAGTACAACTTGTTGCTGTTAGCTTATACGCTTTATCACTCGGCCAGATTGCGAAGTGTTTCCGCAGGCAATCCATCCTCAAAATGCTTGTTATACAGACGTCAAGTGGCTTAGGCTGGTCCGTCATGCCACCTGGTATAATAGCGATGTCCATTCAAGCTTGGGAGAGCACAGCCTTCATGCTGTCAGTAAGGTGCCCACAGTACATATCAAGGACAAGGAGACAGTTCTTGGGTGACGTTGCCATGTGATCCTAATCCACTAGTCAAACGTGGCACTCGTCATCCGCCTGTTCGCATTTGCCTGTGTGGCAGCATTTCTGGGAAAGGCTTCTTAAGCCGGCAGTGGCTTCCTCTTATAAATTATGTATGCAGGCAGCTTATGTCAATCAGCTGTGCCATGCAGCATCATGAACGCATGTTGCTTTCCGCAAGTGGCCGAGCACATGACGCCCTTTTGGTGCTGTTGTCATTGGCTTGCTACACCACAGACATACCAAAATAAATGAAAAGGGGTCAGTTTACAGCACTCTACTGCAGCGACTTTTGATTGGCTGGAGTGGCCAAGTAGAAAATCTGACCCTGGTAATATGCTTGCTCTGGTATTTTTGTCTCACATAAATGTTTTAGTTGTGTTTATTGTTGCTTAACACTATTGCCACAATTTCCTGTGTAGAACAGTGTCCCATGAAAGCACAACTATGCTTGCTCTCAATGCATACAAATGTACGAGAAGTGTTTGCAGATCATCTGCATTTGCTGGTGGTAGTAAAATTAAGAGTGTGCAGAAATGACAGCAGTGGGATAGTGGGCATAAAGAAACACTTCTGTGCGAGACTAACTTGATGGCTCCTCTAACTAAGCCGCCATAAAGCGATCTCGGTGCTTGTGGAGATGGCCATTTTCGCTGCGTCTTCCAAGCCCATAAAAAAAATTGCCGCCACACAGAAGAAATAACTATATAAAATGAAATTGCACTTCTACTATAAGTTAGATGGTGCACTGCGCTCGTAGTGACGCAGGTCTCCAAAACGGCGCGAGAAAACATAATTGGTGGACTAATCTTTTATTATGGTAATGTCACTTGTGTGATGAAATCTAGGGTTTGACGAAAACTTGTCTGGCAAGGAAAGAACATGGCTGAATAAACGTACACTCGCCAACTGAAGAACACAAAAACAACAGATTGACGTTTTGCCACCCACTACGGGTGCCTTGTTCACAATGAACGAATGCATGGTGATCTTTATTATATATGCGTTGGAAGACGTAAGGCCCTTGCGTACAACTCAGGGAGGGGGCCCCGTGTACGGTTTATTGTGTTAGTCGTAGATTGTAGTATGCAAAATGATTCAAGAAGCTATCGGGATAATTTCTTCTCTCTTTTGATGATGAAAGCCGAATGCCAGTTAATACTATGACCAGTCTTCTCATGATGCTCTGCTAGGGCGCTGGAAACCATGTGTCCTTTGGCTACATCATTGCGGTGCTGCTGTAGCCTTCTTTTAAAGTTTCTCGTCTCGCCTACGTAGCACGCCTGGCAGTCCTGGCATGGAATTTTGTAGATGATGCCGGGATATTTTTCTTTTTCGAGGCAGTCTTTGACTCGGACGAGTTGTTGTTTTAGCTTGCTTGAAGGGACATGGCAGATTTGTACATCATAATCTTTGAAAATTCTTGACATTGACTCGTTCACGCTTCGTGCATAGGGGAGAGCCGCCCGTTTCCTTGTTCTCATCGGCCTGATAGGGGGTTCAGCGGCACGCTTTTCTTCAGTCTTTATAAACTGGCTAGGGTAGCCATTGCTGACCAAATCCTGCATTACTCTCTTCAACTCAGCTCTGCGTGCGTCAGTAGTCGAGCACGATCGGAATGCACGGGTGAACAGTGTAGAGGCAACAGATCTTTTGTGTCTAACGGGATGGGCCGAATAAAAGTGCAGATATTTCCCTGTGTGCGTAGGCT
The DNA here is from genome assembly GCF_013339745.2 of Dermacentor silvarum. Lineage (NCBI taxonomy): Eukaryota > Metazoa > Arthropoda > Arachnida > Ixodida > Ixodidae > Dermacentor > Dermacentor silvarum. The sequence goes on along the minus strand of NC_051163.1, from coordinate 81,991,080 downwards.
TCTGATAAATGCTTGTTGAAAGGCCGGATGCAGTACGCATGACTTCAACGTCAAGTAAAGCCAGGCGACCATTAACTTCTTTTTCAACGGTGAATTATATTGTGCTTTGGAAAGCCCTCGAAGGTAAAGCCCTCACGACATTCCAGCCCGCTCCAAAATTGTTCCTGCGGTATGTCGACGATTGTTTTTCCATTATCTGCCGCAAAGACGTCGTACCTTTTCTGCAGCACTTGAACTCTTTCCAAAGCACAATAGAATTCACCGTTGAAGAAGAAGTTAATGTTCGCCTGGCTTTCCTTGACGTTGAAGTCATGCGTACTGCATCCGGCCTTTCAACAAGCGTTTATCGGAAGCCTACCCACACAGGGAAATATCTGCACTTTGATTCGGCCCATCCCGTTAGACACAAACGATCTGTTGCCTCTACACTGTTCACCCGTGCATTCCGATTGTGCTCGACTACTGATGCACGCAGAGCTGAGTTGAAGAGAGTGACGCAGGATTTGGTCAGTAATGGCTACCACGGCCAGTTTATAAAGACTGAAGAAAAGTGTGTCGTTGAACCCCCTATCAGGCCCATGAGAACAAGGAAACGGGCGGCTCTCCCCTATGCATGAGGCATGAGCGAGTCAATGTCAAGAATTTTCAAAGATTATGATGTACAAATCTGCCACATCCCTTCAAGCAAGCTAAAACAACAACTCGTCCGAGTCAAAGACTGCATCCCGGCATCGTCTATAAAATTCCTTGCAAGGACTGCCAGGCAGGCGTGCTACGTGTGTTCTTCAGTTGGCGAGTACGTTTATTCAGCCATGTCACTTGTGTGAAGTTTTTTTTGTATGTGTACATTAATGTTGATGGCATAATTATGTAATCATGCAGTCCTTGGAACGCAATGCTTGTGCACATTTCTATATTGCATCTAGTGACCGCACAGATCAACCTGAAAATAAAGAGTGGTCCTACAGACAACACATGTATTTGAAATTCGGCATACCCAATGTCAAGGTAGATGTTAGTGAGTTCATCGAGCTATAGATAGCAGTGAATATTCTTGCAGATCATTGTCAATTTAACAAATTCAGCGATTGCTATTTATGCTTGGGAAATTTTTATGTGGGAGTGTCTAAAAGTTTTTTTAAAATTTTACTGTATAATTTCGTTCTGCTCATGCAGGTCAGCCCACTACAACTAATAAATGGCCAGAATGCCAGAAAACAGTAGAGTTGAGAAAATGCATAGTGTATATCGTCCAGTATAAAACCTGTTAGCTGCAAGCTATGTATGTGTTATTATATATTGCAGGTGTATGCTGGATCCGGGCAATGAATAGAAAAGGCTGCTAGGGGGACATTGTTGCGGTCTACGTCTGACTATGTTCTGCCATATGGCGTCCACAATGTATTGGATGCCAGATGAGCTTAAGAACAGAAGCGTGACCGGGACTTTGTCCAACAAGTCGCGATCCAAGGGAAGGATTGAGGCCAGACCAGCCGTGACACCACAAAAGTTGTCATCCTTGAAAAGTATATGAACATACTGTTCCAATGAACTGATCTACTCATGTATAGATCGCACATGCCAATAGCCACAGTAAAAGCAAAGCTAGTGCTAAAGCACTGTGTTGCGATCATCTGCTACTGAAATATTTCATGTTAAAACTGTAGAAAGAATTTGAGGCATGTGAGTTAACATGAAAAAAGTAATCTGCAGTTTGGTTATTGAAAATGCAGCTTTGCAAAAATATTTCATTGAACCGTGGGCATATTGTTGGCAACTTGCACTGTGCATGCTGGAAATTATTGTTTAGATGCTTTCATTAATTTTGTACTCGTGATTGCTTTTCTTGCGCAGGCCTCCTCTGGATCTTCATGGGCAACCGTGTCATGCCGGAAGACGAGAAAAAAAAAGACTGAAAGAAGTGCGCAGGCAATTGGTGCAGAAACTCGCTGACGCGCAAAGAAGGTAGTGCTACTGGTACTGATAGCTACGGGGCTTGTCCCAAAAGTTTGTGCACTGAGCCAGCAAAAACGCGGCAGAGAATGTAGTGACATGAACTGCTCAAACTTCTGGGACAGACTTTGTATATTGACCTTACCAGCTTAGCACTTCTACCTTTCTTTGTGGAGTTAGTGCTTACCGTATTTACTAAAAAATAGGTCCAACATGAGTATAGGTCGACCACTATATATTGAATTAGTTGAGAAATTTAGAAAATTTTAGTTAGAATTAAGTCAACCAATATCTTTCTTTAGCAGTATTAGTGTAAACTTAAATTATTTCTCTTAAGGGTCTTGAGTGGTGGGTGGGTGCCTCAGTTTAGAGTTGCATTGGTCTCTACAGCTTGCTGGGCTTGATCGAGAAGAGCTCTCTGGCTCTCTAGATTTTCGCTAGCAAGCCAAACGTCCCGCTGCCTGTTGCTTGGAATTTGCGCCGTTAGTGGGTGAATTTAGAATTTGGAAGTCGTTGCTTACATATCCACATTACGTGGACGAGACTTGGCCCACCAAGGCAAGTGGCAGGGTGTATGCATCTTGTGAAGTATTTGGATGTATGGATATGCGTGGAGGACCACACAAATAGCGAAGGAACGAAAAAGATTAGGTCTATCTTAAAGAGACGGGAAGAGTGTGGATCAGAGAGCAAATGGCGATAGCCGATATTCTTGTTGACATTAAGAGGGGAAATAGAACTGGGCAGGCCATGTAATGCGTAGGATGGATAACCGGTGGATCATTGGTTACAAAATGGATACCAAGAAAGGGAAGCGCAGTCGAGGATGGCAGAAAACTAGGTGGGGGGATGAAGTTAGGAAATTTGCAGGCGCAAGTTGGAATCGGCTAGCGCAAGACAGGGGTAATGGAGATCGCAGGGAGAGGCCTTAGTCCTGCAGTGGACATAAATATAGGTTGATGATGATGCGTGTTTGTAAGAAGAGCCAGTACCTGGCCTGTTTCCCTGTACGGTCTGGGTGTAGGTGGCTGTATTTTTGTCTCTTTGGTCTTCGAGGATGTCGTGCTGGTTGATCAGGGGTATTCCAGTAAAACACGTTGTGGGGCTAGTTGGTGCATAGCTTTCAAAAGATGAAGCGCCAACAGTGACAGCACATTAGGAAGGAACAAAGACAGGACAGGCGCTACTTGCAACTGTTTATTGTCGTCAAAGGTGGTTGAATATATAGCCATGGGGAGAGGGGGGACGAAAAAGGCGGAACACTGATTGTATGAATGCGCACGCGTGAGAACACTGAAGATATGCATGAAGGAAATGGCGAATCTAAAACTTATCTAAAAACACACTTTCATTTGTGTATATATTCAGAGACGGGGAGCTGACACATGTTTCCCCTCTCTTCCTAATCTGGTTGGCCTCCAACAATTCACGTGCCACAGAGTCTTTACTTTTAAACAAGATTGTAGTACCTTGAAGCCTTGCTTCACATGCTTGTTTATTTTCATTGCCGCAGGCCTTGCAATGAAGAGGCAAGTTTGAGCCATAACCATATTTCAATGAAAGCTTATGCTCCCGCAGGCGATCATTAATACATCGGCCAGTTTGGTCGACGTACTCTTTCCCACACTGCAGTGGTATACGGTATACAACTCCTTCCTCACACTTCACAAAAGGATTCGTTTGTTTAATGGAACACCCTGCTTTCTTAGAGTTATCAGAACCAATTGTAATCCTGCTTCAAGCGCTTTCAAAGTGACTGCTTTCGCTGATGTAAAGCTAGTCACGATTCGCGCAGGCTGTTCTGTATACAATGCTTGGAACATATCTTCGGCATCTTCACATATGCCTGTTCATGCTGCAATTTGTGGGCTGAAAAGTGGAACATTGACTTCGTAGGGTTTCAGAAGAATTGCGATGGCCTTGCTCACTCAAGGGACATGGGCGAGGGTCAGGTGAGCTCGAGGGCGCGTGGCTGGCAATGTGGCAGGCTGCAACGATATTGCATGGAACGAATGGAAATTTCCGATTATGCTCACTCGGACGTAATCTGTGCAAGTCATTGTCAAAAATATGGTCGCCAGGATTAAAGCTAAAATCTTACAACGATCCCGGCAAGTTTGCTCTAATCAGGACGCTCAGGGCAGTGGCGTATCAGGTGGGTAGGAGCTGACCGAGCTTCCGCTCCCCCTTCCAATTTTTTTAACGGCTGGCAGCCTGCCCCCTTTCGTGCCTGGCATGTCCCCTATTGAAGGCGCGTATCCTTGGAACGTGCGGCTATTATGGGCATTCGCGTCTCAATGCTTCTCCGGCGCCTGCGAGCTTAAAAGAACGAAGCACCGCAGTCAAGACGATCGCGGTGCTCTAGCTCCCCCATTCCCGAAAGAAATATCCGGGCTACGCTCTTGGCTCAAAGTACGTCGCGAACATTGTCAGTGCGTTACAACGGAAGTGTTTCATTCGTTCCGTCGAACATGGTTCAGGTTGGCCAGTGACCTCGCTTGGCCGCGCGTCGTTCAGTTGACGCTGCCATTCAACATGTCCCCAAAAGGAGGCCTTGCCGCGTGTCCTAAAAACATATGACGTGCGGCGCATATATGTTCCTGCCTGCACGTTGCATCATGAACGGGTACATGAGAAGACCACGGTGTAGAATTGTTTTTCGGCGCAAACTGCTACTACGTTTAAATCAACAAAAGTTGCAATTTCGAAAAAGGGCTTGCAGCATGTGTATGATTTGAAAACGAAAAATGCCGCTTGCGACGTACTGGTGGAGGACGTGGCAGCTTCCAACCATGGCACTGGCCTTCTTGAACAAGGGTGTTGTTATCGCCAAGAATCCGTATTTCACGGCAGTATCTTGGGGGCTTGCTACCGAGGCTACAGATAAGGCCGAATCGCAGCGATGGCATTATTGCAATTACATACGCAAGATGCCTATGTAGGATTTCTAACAGTTACTGTTTGCAAACAAGGCTGCGGTATGAATGAGTGGGAACTTTCATCAGTCATATGCAATAAAATAAGTTTATAGCGAAGTTGAAGAGGGAGCCAAAATTACGTCACTATATTCATTACTGCCGTTCACCGCAATATATGCGCAATGTCGCGCGCAAATTTGTACTTGTATAGAAGAAGACGGGTTTTCGCCCAACAGAACCAATACATGGCCACGTGCTCGCTGAACTTCCAATAAAACACCAAATGAAACTTCGCCGTCCTTAACACACCACTTCTAAGCATCTGACACAATTGCCTTTACGGTAGCTGCCGTCTGTTTCAATCTGATGATCTTTCGTTACCGCATTTAGTTGGGTCATCTCTAACATCGCGAAACCGGCGAAACGGCGATGTGGTTGAATAGGTTGCACGCTGCTACCAACAATGTGCGTCGTGTGCGAGCAGCACGTGGTACACACAGGGAGGCGTGGCCTCTGAAATTGCACCGGCACAATCTCCGAGGCCACGCCTATAGCTGCACTAACTAGCCTGCGCGGTGCCGCAGTGAGAGAAATTGCGATGGCAATCTAGAGTCTGCTTATGCGCAACTACGCGTTGTGGTGAGTCTGGTGACAAGGGCCAGTATTCGACGGTGGATAAAACGCAAATACCTAAAAGTTTTAAACATCGGCACCGAATGTGTGCTCTACCCTGCGGAAAGCAGAAGCGAGCCTGCAAGGGTCGAGAATTTCTTGTTTCGGAGAAAAATCAAGTTTGGTGTATCTATTGGCAGAATAATTTTACTTCGTTGAAACGAGGTTATAGAAACATGGATATTGTCACGAGCGGCGATCCTGTGGTCGGTGCTTGGACGATGACGACGACGACGGGTGGTTTTTCTGGTGTGCACGCGCTCCCCTGAACGATTGCTGCAGCGTTGTGCGCCTTACCCTGTAAATATATCCATTCTATATATATTCTCCCCGTAACATCTTTGGTGGAGGTGCGGGGTACGCTCGCTACAACACCGGGAACTGGATCTTCGTAGCGGACGGCGCGTTGCTGCCACCACAATGACCGACCAAGCGACCCAGTGTGAGCAAGACCCGTCACCGGTCATTCTCTTGCACCCTCGTGATCCCGGGACATTCAACGGCACCAGCGGCGTGGACGTCGATGCATGGCTGGCAATGTATGAGCGCGTCAGCCGCACTAACAAGTGGGACCCGACGATAATGCTGGCGAATCTCATCTTCTATTTGCGGGGCACTGCGTTACTCTGGTTCGAGACGCATGAGGCAGATCTGACGAGTTGGGATGTCCGTAAGCAGAAATTACGCGATCTATTTGGGAGACTTATCGCACGACAACTAGCGGCCAAGCAGGAGCTCGCAATTCGTGCTCAGACGTCCACGGAGCCGTACATCTCGTATATTCAGGACGTGTTGTCTCTGTGCAACAAGGTCGACAAGGACATGCCTGAAGTGGACAAAGTGGGCCACGTACTGAAAGGCATAGCCGATGACGCATTCAATCTGCTACTGTGTAAGAACTGCTCAACGGTGGAGTCGGTCATCGCTGAATGTCGTCGTTTTGAGCTGGCCAAAAGTCAACGTATCACTCACCGCTTCGACCGACTTCCTAATACGGCTGCCACGTCCTCCTGCGAAGGTTTAGCCACGCTTCGGCAAGCGCAAGCTCCAGAAAACGTCACCAGGATCGTCCGTCGAGAACTCGAGGCCATGGCACCCGTTACACCTCATGACGGTATGCAAAGCAACAACCTGGCTCCGATTTCGCTAATTCAGGCCGTGGTTCGCCAAGAGGTCGCGAATATGGGCATTTTACCCACCTTTGATAACGGTCATACTGCTACCAACCCGGTCGCCCCTGTCGTCGCTGCTGCAAGACCGAACACGACCTTCAGGCCACGTTATCGAAATCCAGCCGATTGGCGCACACCTGATGACCGGCCCATCTGCTTCACGTGCTCTCGGATTGGCCACATCGCCCGCCATTGCCGCAGCCGCTGGCCCACGTCCTATCGCCCAAACACTTACAATCGCCCGGACCACGCACCATATGCCCCGTCGTTCCGTCCTGAGGCCTCAAGTGCTGAACGTCCGCCTAGGGAAAACCGGATCAGCCGCTCACCATCGCCCCAGCGCCGTCAGTCCCGCTCGCCCCAACCTCGCCGCTCTCGGTCTCCCTTTGGCCGCCTCTCGGAAAACTAGCCAGTGCAGCCCCCGGAGGTGACGCTGCATTTACGACCCGGCCTGAAAATCCTCTGATTGTCCCTTCTACCCGATGCAACCTTCTTGAAGTTCTGGTTGATGGTGTGGCAGTTACCGCTCTTGTTGATACCGGCGCACAAATTTCTGTAATGAGCTCGAGCCTCTGGCGCCGCCTCCAGAAAGTCCTGACGCCCGCGACATCACCTACCGTCCGAGTAGCCGACGGGAGTACACCTGCCGTACTTGGCATGTGCACTACACGCATCTCTATTTCTGGTCGCCACACATCTGTTCTTTTTGCTGTTCTAGAACAGTGCCCCCATGACCTCATCTTGGGAATCGACTTTCTGTCCACACACGCTGCCCTTATCGACTGCTCCGCGGGCCTTCTCCGGCTAGAACTTCCTTCGTGCCCCGACAACGTTGATGCCGGCCCACCCCGCCTACGCTCCGTCGAGTTTCTTCGACTGCCTCCGCAAGCCGCAATATACGTCCAGCTGTCAGCCTTTCCGCCCCTACCCGACGGCGACTACGTTGCCTGCCCTATTCCTGAGGTCGCCATGACACGCCACGTCGCGCTACCCTATACAGTGGTGACAGTTAGAAACAACGGCACCGCCTTTCCCATCCTCAATTTTGGCTACTCGACGCAAGTTCTTCCTCGTGGCATATCACTCGCTCATCTGACCCCATTGGCCGGCCACACGGTTTCTGCCTTGACCACAAAACCTCCACCGTATTTTTCACCGCCGTCATCGCAGTCAGGTTCGTCCTGCGACCACTTCGCCCGCATGATATCAGGAGACCTCGCTCCGGCACAGTCCGCTGCCCTTCGCCGCGTGCTGGTTTCCTACCAGGATATCTTTGACTTTGGCGACCGTCCTTTGGGCCAGACTTCCGTCGTCACCCATCGCATTCATACCGGCGATGCGAGTCCTATTCACCGACGGCCTTACCGTGTGTCAGCTCCGGAGCGTGCTGTCATCCAACAGGAAGTGGAGAAAATGCTGGGCAAAGGCATAATTGAACCCTCATGCAGTCCTTGGGCCTCTCCCGTCGTACTCGTGAAAAAGAAGGACAATAGCTGGAGATTCTGTGTAGACTATCGCCACCTTAACCAGATTACCAAGAAGGATGTGTATCCTCTCCCGCGTATTGATGACGCACTGGACTGCTTGCACGGCGCCAGATATTTCTCTTTCATCGACCTGCGCTCAGGATACTGGCAAATCGCTGTGGACGACCAAGACCGCGAGAAGACCGCCTTCGTGACTCCTGATGGCCTCTATCAATTTAAAGTGATGCCTTTTGGCCTATGTAACGCCCCTGCTACTTTCGAGCGCATGATGGACTCTCTTCTTCGAGGCATCAAGTGGTCCATATGCCTTTGCTACCTGGACGATGTTATCGTTTTTTCGACTACGTTTGAAAACCATCTCACTCGCCTGTCCACCGTCCTTGATGTTTTTCGCCGAGCTCGTCTTCAGCTTAACTCGTCGAAATGTCGCTTTGGGCACCGTCAAATCTGCGTTCTCGGCCACCTTGTTGACGCTGCAGGCGTGCAGCCAGACCCTGACAAAGTCCGCGCGGTTAGTCAGTTCCCTACTCCACGGTCGGCCAAGGACGTCCGCAGTTTTCTTGGCCTGTGTTCATACTTCCGTCGTTTTGTCCAGAACTTCGCGGAAGTGGCCCGCCCTCTAACTGGCCTACTCAAGAAGGACGTCGTTTTCACTTGGGGTCGTGACCAAGCGGACGCCTTTTCATCGCTCGTTGCCATCCTAACGAACTCACCTGTACTAGCACATTTCGACCCGTCAGCCAGCACGGACGTTCGTACCGACGCCAGTGGCCACGGTATAGGCGCCGTCCTTGCACAACAGCAGCATGGCCTCCACCGCGTGGTCGCCTATGCAAGCCGCCTTCTGTCGCCATCGGAGCAAAATTACTCTATCACAGAACGCGAGTGCTTAGCACTCGTCTGGGCCATCGCAAAATTCCGTCCGTACCTGTATGGCAGGCACTTTTCAGTTATTACAGACCACCATGCGCTTCGCTGGCTCTCCTCGCTCAAGGATCCCACTGGTCGCCTTGGCCGTTGGGAACTCCGCTTGCAAGAGTACTCATTTTCTGTTTTCTACAAATCTGGACGGCTTCACCAAGACGCTGACTGCTTGTCACGATACCCGGTCGATCCCCCTGATACACTGGAAGATGAATCTGACACCTTTGTTCTGGCCATTACAGACTTCGTCCACATAGCTGACGAACAGCGCCGCGACTCATCTTTGCGGCCTATTATAGACGGTATCAACTCACCACACCCTGACCCTTCCCTACGGATGTTTGCGCTCCACAATGACACCTTACACCGCTACAACGCCCCGCCTGACGGCGCTGAGCTCTTGCTTGTTGTCCCCGCGCATCTTCGCTCTACTGTTTTGCGCCAGCTTCACGATGCACCGACGGCCGGACACCTAGGCGTGTCACGCACGTATGATCGCCTTTTTATCTACTGTTTGGCTACGACCCACCATTACCTATGGACACCATACTTCATGCTCACGCAGACACATCCTCTGCCTATGCTCGTGATGCTCTTGCCCGTGCTGACATCGCCCGTCAGGTTGCCCGCGATCGCTTGTCGGCTTCACAGGTCAAACAAAAATGTCTCTATGACCGCCGACACCGGGAGGTGAACTTCCCTCCAGGATCGCTCGTCTTGCTGTGGTTCCCGTCACGTCGCGTTGGCCTATGCGAAAAACTTCTCTCCCGTTATGCTGGCCCTTACCGCGTCGTACGCAAAGTCACTAATGTGACCTATGAAATCGCTCCGCTAAATCCTACGTCGGCCTCTGCAAGAATCGCGAGTGACATAGTCCATGTCTCGCGTCTTAAACCGTACCACTCTCGGCCCGGGCCCTAATTGCACCGGGACGGTGCTTCTGCCGCCGGCGGGTAATGTCACGAGCGGCGATCCTGTGGTCGGTGCTTGGACGATGACGACGACGACGGGTGGTTTTTCTGGTGTGCACGCGCTCCCCTGAACGATTGCTGCAGCGTTGTGCGCCTTACCCTGTAAATATATCCATTCTATATATATTCTCCCCGTAGCAATATCTTCGGAGATTTCAGCGGGAATGTCATTTTGTCGTATACAATAATTTGTTATATCCCGTTTCGTTATAACGCTGTTTCACTGTAACATATTTGTTAATCTTGTATTACCTTCTAATTGCAGGTGCCAAATCTGTGGTCAAGCATCATTGGAACACGCTGAATTTTCTGCTGGTGCATCAGCTTGTGGAACTGTAATACAGCTTCCTGAATCGTGAAGGGACCAATTCGGTATAACAGACAGCCACAATGCAAAACTCTAGGAGGTGCATTAGAAACATTTTGCTTGTGTAGTGGCGTGTTACTTATTTATTAAAAATTCTTTGAAACCTTTGGCCACTTTAGCGTTTCATTTGGGTGAGTAATCATGCGTCATGTTAAGCGTACATCGCTTTGACACCTGTTTGTGGCTTTTGTGGCTTTGCCGATATTTCAGTGATGCTATGTTGGGTTGTAAGAAATGGGCCATAAGGATTGGTGCTGTCGGTAAAGCCAAGCTTTTTTAAATATTACGTGGAATAGGAACATCCTCGTTGATTTCTCTATGTAGCACATAACAGGAAGACACACAATTCCTTTATAATTAATGGTATAATGGAAGGGTGTTTTGTGTGTCAAAGTTCTTGTGCGTTCCAAGCATCCATGCAAGGAAAACTGTAATAGTGTTGCAGTAGTCTTTGATATTATTCAATCTGGAAATCTAGATCAATGTTGATAAGGTAAGTAAAATGATATTGGGTCTTCACAGACCGTAATGGGCAGTGTATGCCGTTTCTAGCCAGATCACTGAAGCTAAGCAACATTTCGTTGGATAGTTGACATCGAAAGGAGACAGACCATCTGGATAGCAATATGACCTAATTTTAGTTCCTAGAGACTACTTAAAATAGTCTCTAGTCAGTTGTCCTGCAGTTTTTACGGGCTCAAGTCTCCCACGACGGGACGTCGAGGGAGGAAACAAAATTGTTTCCCGATCGATGCACAAAACTAAGCGGCAACGGCAGCAACAAGCGTCTAGAACGAGTTTAAACCTTTACACCACCAGAGAAAAAAGTGCTGCCTAGCTGAGAGCACACATGCGCCCCATTTACAACAGCAAATTCAACAAACAAGAGCAACAACACTCAAAAACGGAATGCACAAGACCACAGGATACCAACTATAAACGCACTACAAGGCGTAAGGAAACGAGCTGCTCCAGCAGGGTTGCGCCCTTGTGTCGCTCGTGATCGCAAGCTCGAACAAGATCCAGCTCTTCCAACGCAACTAGATAGAAAAATATTCTAGCACACAATACAGTAAGAAACCATAAAATTATGTTTTAATCAAGCTCAAAAGTTGAAGCAGCTTCAGCAGCATGTCCTGCAGCGCGCGCAAAACTATAAACTGGAACACGCCATACTTGTTTAAACAACGTCACGATTGCGTGGCCACAACTCTGACGTCACTTCCGTGCGTGGCAGGAGCGTTTTGGCCAGGTATTTCGCTTCTACTAGAGTGTACTAGAGAATGGTCGAATGGGCCGAACGGCGCTCTGCCGCTGAGGCGCCGCGTGTAGAAAAATAGTGCGAGGGCGCTGCGAGCGAACTGGATTAGGGCGGCGACGCGCTTCGCGGCATGCTTATTCAATGTACTTTCGCTGCGAGCGCCGAGGCCGATTGTGCATAGTACGCTCTTAAAATACCGCTTTATTTCAACTGCAACTTTATGTGTACACCATTTCGCCAAACATATATATTTGAGGCATAGATTATACAACGCCACGTCTTCAATTTTGCTGTCGTTGTCAAGCGCATCGTCTGCTAGCGAGCGCGCGTTCGCTACGCGGACGCTGGCGGACGCCCAGTTTTTCTCGCAGAACCTCTGTGCAGTACATTTTTTGATGGTTTAGTTGCGTCGATGCGCCCATGACACTTGACGGCTGGTGCCAAATACAGTTTTTACCACTGTCCTCAGATGTCCATGGTGCGACTCCACCCCGACACTAGAACACATCACTTATCAATGGACGCAGCGTCCGGCAGACGCCGTCTCGCCGCTACTTGACGATACACTTAGCAATTGGCCGTGGGAGGCGCGACTCTCCGAACTGGACTTGGGAAGCCAATTGGGGACCCTCGACCAGGCCCGCCGCGCCGCAATAGCCAGTGGGGCCCTGGAAGAGGGGCTCCACCCACAGTGACCAAGCACGGTCTTAATTTAAATAAAGTTGTTTCTCTCTCTCTACCACTGTCCTCTAAAAGTAACTGGTATCTCCGCACCATGAAGGCTACGTAAGATAATTTTAGTATTGATATCGTGTCATTTTACACGCGCTTCTTGTTCGTGGATATTGATCAGGGACAATGATCGAAGAAACAATATTAGAGTGAAATAAACCAGATTTATTAACTGCGTGGCGCGAAGAATGATCAATGTATTTCTAGGTAATTAAATCAAAGGGTACATAGACATACATATTTACGATATATATATGTAAGGGAAAAAATAACAAATATTTTAAATGCAATAATTGAAAAAGTGAGAACTCCCGACCGGAATAAGCGCACGTGTTTGCAGTAACAAGCACACTCATTTGTGAATACTGCAAATAAAACTCATGCGCAGAAATACTAATACTCATAGCAGGCAAAACAATCTTATATATATATATATATATATATATATATATATACAGGGTGTTTCAGCCAACACTTTCAAAAATTCCTAAAATCTAAAATTCCTAAAAATTCAAAAATCTGCCTGTGGCAGATAGCACGATTCTAGTTCATGAGCTGGTCTACTCGAAGAGGCGGACATAACTTGCACAAGAAATTGAAATGCATAATAGAATAATTAACAGAAATTTACTAATTAAGTTTTAACTAATTACCTGATGGCCCATATTGCAATTTACAAATTGACTATAATTGGGCTATCTGCCCCAGGCAACCTTAAATAAATTTTTAAAGTGTTCGCTGAAACACCCTGTATATATATATATATATATATATATATGTGTGTGTGTGTGTGTGTGTGTGTGTGTGTGTGCGTGCGTGTGTGTGTGTGTGCGTGTGTGTGTGTGTGCGTGCGTGCGTGTGTGTGTGTGCGTGCGTGTGTGTGTGCGTGTGTGTGTTTGTACAAGTGTTATTGACATACTGTACGACGCCGAATAGTCATTTCCGTTCGAATGTAACGTATAACAGCACTATTGAAATCTCAGAGGTGAGTGACTGCATGTAAGTGCGGACTGTTATTCCGAATGATCTTGCTGCCGGAGAGTCGTGGCTGTTGCGTAGAGGCGCAGTTCCTGAGAGAATTAACGGACGGGTGTTAATAAGTCCTGCTTAACAAGTTCCTAGCTCTAATTCAATATAAACGCCCCGTTTGGGGGCAGCCTTTAAGTCTGCTAATTTGATTCAGACAAGAATTTTTGACAGTCTCACTATGTTTGCAACCCATTAAAACTGAGTGCCCCATGTGGTACCACACTTTTCTTCAACGAACGCAGCAGATCTGCACATATCTCCACGTGTATGTGAGACATGCCGTTCCTTTGTTTCATTATGGTCGTTATGATAGTGCACCGGATAACTGAACGCAGCCGTTTATGATATACAAGCTGCAGAGTTGAGCGGTCATACATTTCGGAACGACATTACATTTACGCATGAAATATAGGATAAGCCTGACATGTTTTTCTCGGAAATCAGACCCGAGAATAATTTATGTTGTTTACACCCCCAGAAATAAGCCGAAGAACGCAATCACCTGCTTTTTTATTTTTATTTTGTTAATATAAGCAAATTCTTGGGTTTTACGTGTCAAAACCACGATATGATTATGAGGCACCCGGGTTAGTTTTTGCCACCTGGGGTTCTTTACCACGCACCTAAATAGAAGTACACGAGTCTTTTTTCCGTTTCGTTCCCATCGAATTCCGTGACCTGGATTGAACCCGCGAGCTCCAGAATTTGCAGCGCAACGCCGTATCCCTGATATAGACACTAATTAGGCTACCGCGCCCAGGCTTTCTTTCTTTTTTTTTTTCTTTTTTGAAGTATCAACTGGGAAAAAATTCCACGTACGGCTTTCGGCCAAAGACTAGCACCATAGAGAAAGAAATTCAACAAGAGGGGACACTCCCATAGGGCCCAGCGGCCGAATTGACTGCAGCGTGCCAAGCAGTCGGTGTCAATCACTTGCATCACTTCCGGTTTCGGTTTTGGGCGAGCGTATTTTGAACGCAAGCTAGCACGCCGGCTGCGCGCCCCCCCTCCCTTTTCTTTTCCTTTTTTTTGCTCTTCGTGCAGAATCGGTTTACTATTTAATAAAAATGATTGCGAACGATCTCGTAAAGTCCCATCGAATCTGTGCCACGTGCAATTTCACAAAGTAGACGCAAGATCTTTTGTGCAATGAGGAAATATTTATTTTGCTCTATATAAAAGCTCGTTCCGCGCTTTTTGTGCGTTCATCCAACGTTGTGACACCAGCAGGTAAGGCAGTAGTTCCTGTATGAAGCTCCACGGGACGGTACCATCTGAAAAAAAAAAGTAAATTACAAGCATGTTACATTTGCAAGCACGTAACAGCATGTTACAAGCATGAGTCATTTTGGTATTTAGACATTGGAATACTGCCAGGCGAAACGTGCGAAAGCGGTGGATGGGCGGCATTACAAACAAAAGCAATTCGCTTTTACATACATGGCATAGAAAATACCCGACTCATCCCAAACATATATGAAAACATCTGATTTCCAAGCGTTCCCCAATTTCCGGACATTATTTCCTGCACTTAGGCAGCACAAATACACGAGCAACTTCGCGTTTCCAAAACTTGGCCTCGGGCGACGCGACGGTACGTGACATACACAGAGACGGACGCAACAGGCACTCAAGACAAATGCGTGGGTGCAATGCCTTTTGTTCAGTCCTTTAGAAGACGTAATTTTCGAATTACAAGTTTCTGATATGTTCGTCGTTCGCGCGTTCAGCCGGCGCCAGCAGCACACCCCATGTTATCACTCTTGGCAATCGCCCATCGCGTTTTCAAGAAGCGTGAGTACCGAAAGAAAGTATATGTTGTTGCAGAGCC
The DNA here is from genome assembly GCF_013339745.2 of Dermacentor silvarum. Lineage (NCBI taxonomy): Eukaryota > Metazoa > Arthropoda > Arachnida > Ixodida > Ixodidae > Dermacentor > Dermacentor silvarum. The sequence goes on along the minus strand of NC_051163.1, from coordinate 81,975,763 downwards.
ACAAAAAACGTCACAGACTTGTCCCTCTAAGATTCATTACACGCCAAACTAACTTTATCACCACGGCCGAGCTGCTTATCGCTAACTGCGTCACAGCGCGTTGTGCGGCCAGCGTGCCTCAAAAGTACGCCAGAAAGTAACGAAATTACTTTTCAGTAACGTCTGGCGTCAGAGAAAGAGGCACAAACTTCTCCTAGCAAGATGCACTAGACTACACACCACGGCTGAGTTCTCGCTAACTGCGACACGGCGCCCTGTGCGGCCAGTGTGGCTCAAGAACCGAAATAAGTTACAATAGTCCCCTAGGAAGCGTCGGAAACATGTCTCAGCACGATTCATTTACTCAAATTAACTGCGCCAGGATGGCCGAGCTGTTTTTCGCTAACTGCGTCTTAAGTCTCGGTCCCGTGCCGTAAGCCTAATTGAGTCGTAGACTGTGAAACAAGATTTCTCACCTTGCCGTAGTCCAATAGTGCAGTGGTGTCTTGCCCCAGTGCAGAATGAACGCAAGAATACGCCGCGAGCCCAATAAACCAGGTTACATTTAAAAAAGAAAAAAATAATGAGACAGACGGGTCGCCTCGCGCGAGCGCTCAAACGCGCGCGCAGCCATCCTCGCTGGCTTCGGGGGAGTGTCTGGCGGATGACGCATGTAACTGGCGCGTCATTGACCTGTGGCTAGGTAAGGCAAGGAAAATAAGTCGCAAAGCTTAAGTTCATTTATACGCAAAACGTTTTAGTTTTCGCGGCAAAGAATTAAAAAAATAAATGAATGCCTGTTAACTTAAGTTCACTTTCTTTTTTTTCGATGCTCGCGGCAGCTAACGTTCGGTGTCAAAAGTATAGCGTGACGTATGGTGACGTGTTTCCTGTTGCCAGTTTTTGCCGAGTGTCCCCTCTTGTTGAATTTCTTTCTCTATGCTAGCCTATTGACACGTATACATGTTTGTCTTTCACGGGTGGCCGCCATAGAGAAAGAAATTCAACAAGAGGGGACACTCGGCAAAAACTGGCAACAGGAAACACCTCACCATACGTCACGCTATACTTTTGACACCGAACGTTAGCTGCCGCGAGCATCGAAAAAAAAAAAAGAAAGTGACCTTAAGTTAACTGGCATTCATTTATTTTTTTAATTCTTTGCCGCGAAAACTAAAACGTTTTGCGTATAAATGAACTTAAGCTTTGCGACTTATTTTGCTTGCCTTACCTAGCCACAGGTCAATGACGCGCCAGATACACGCGTCATCCGCCAGACACTCCCCCGAAGCCAGCGAGGATGGCTGCGCGCGCGTTTGAACGCTCGCGCGCGGCGACCCGTCTGTCTCATTCTTTTTTTCTTTTTTAAATGTAACCTGGTTTATTGGGCTCTCGGCGTATTCTTGCGTTCCTTCTGCACTGGGACAAGACACCACTGCACTATTGGAATACGGCCAGGTGAGAAATCTTGTTTCACAGTCTACGACGCAATTAGGCTTACGGCACGGGACCGATACTTAAGACGCAGTTAGCGAAAAACAGCTCGGCCATCCTGGCGCAGTTAATTTGAGTAAATGAATCGTACTGAGACATGTTTCCGACGCTTCCTAGGGGACTATTGTAACTTATTTCGGTTTTTTAGCCACACTGGCCGCACAGGGCGCCGTGTCGCAGTTAGCGAGAACTCGGACGTGGTGTGTAGTCTAGTGAATCTTGCTAGGAGAAGTTTGTGCCGCTTTCTCTGACGCCAGACATTACTGAAAAGTAATTTCGTTACTTTCTGGGGTACTTTTGAGGCACGCTGGCCGCACAGCGCGCTGTGACGCAGTTAGCGATAAGCAGCTCGGCCGTGGTGATAGTTTGGCGTGTAATGAATCTTAGAGGGACAAGTCTGTGACGTTTTTTGTGGCTCCGCAACAACATATACCTTCTTTCGGTACTCACGCCTGTTGAAAACGCGATGGGCGATTGCCAAGAGTGATAACATGGGGTGTGATGCTGGCGCCGGCAGAACGCGCGAACGACGAACATATCAGAAACTTGTAATTCGAAAATTACGTCTTCTAAAGTAATGAAAAAAGGCATTGCACCCACGCATTTGTCTTGAGTGCCTGTTGCGTCCGTCTCTGTGTATGTCGCGTACCGTCGCGTCGCCCGAGGCCAAGTTTCGGAAACGCGAAGTCGCTCGTGTATTTGTGCTGCCTAAGTGCAGGAAATAATGCCCGGAAATTGGGGAACGCTTGGAAATCAGATGTTTTCATATATGTTTGGGATGAGTCGGGTATTTTCTACGCCATGTATGTAAAAGCGGATTGCTTTTATTTGTAATGCCGCCCATTCACCGCTTTCGCACGTTTCGCCTCGCAGTATTCCTATGTCTAAATACCAAAATGACTCATGTTTGTAACGTGCTGTTACGTGCTTGCAAATGTAACATGCTTGTAATTAACTTTTTTTTTTCAGCTGGTACTGTCCGGTGGAGCTTCATACAGGAACTACTGCCTTACCTGCTGGTGTCACAACGTTGGATGAACGCACAAAAAGCGCGGAACGAGCTTTTATATAGAGCAAAATAAATATTTCCTCATTGCACAAAAGGTCTTGCGTCTACTTTGTGAAATTGCACGTGGCACAGATCCGATGGGACTTTACGAGATCGTTCGCAATCATTTTTACTAAATAATAAACCGATTCTGCACGAAGAGAAAAAAAAAAGGAAAGGAAAAGGGAGGGGGGGCGCGCAGCCGGCGTGCTAGCTTGCGTTCAAAATACGCTCGCCCAAAACCGAAACCGGAAGTGATGCAAGTGATTGACACCGACTGCTTGGCACGCTGCAGTCAATTCGGCCGCTGGGCCCTATGGGAGTGTCCCCTCTTGTTGAATTCCTTTCTCTATGTGGCCGCTTTCCACCGGCTAACAAATGTTATCGCTCGGCGCAGGACGCGCCTGTATCGGAAGTTTCTGGAACGTTATCATTGCTTCTTTCCGTTGCCTGTTTTCACCGACGCTTATGTTATCTGATTGTATGACCGAGGCGAATTGTCTGGAGCTTTCTGGAAGACCCGCGGGCATCAGGGATTAATATGGAACCTTCGATGACTCAGGTATAAAAGCCGACGCGTTTCGCCGCTGATCAGATTTTCGACGATCGCCGACTGTGTTCACCGCTATCGTTGTGCTTTGAGTGTAGCTTGCTTTTGTGGGCACAGGTTCGCCCAATAAACAAGCAGTTTCGTCATACACAGTTTTACGACTGTTTACTTCAGCGTCACTACTACGTGACAATATAGAAAGGCTAACTAAAACCCTTTTCGGCACTCGAGGTCCGACTGCAAAAAGTGACCCCATACCAATTACTTCGCATTCTGTTACGCGAGAAAGGCGGAAACTAGAATGGAATGTTGCACTGCAGTTTACTCTTTTTTTTAATCTATACCAATGCTTCCCGTAAACCTAAGTATACAAGGAGGCGCGCGGATGGGGCAGATATGCTTTACTTGTTTGAAACGGCAAGCAGGAAGGTTACATATGTTGCTTCGTCTGCGTTTCGCAAGACCTACTGATAGAAAACTATATGCGCAACAATACACACGAGAGATACATGCTGCTTGAAGAACGAGAAAAATATTTTTTTTTCTGCAAATGGAACCGTACAATAACATAGTACAATGAAAGCCGACACTGCGGCCGCAATGCACGCGCAATTACCGAGCGGCATTAGAAAATAATAAAAAATAAATAAAGAAGAGAAAGTAAAGGAATTTATTCTTAAGGCATAAATACATGTCATATGCAATTATGAACCCCATATGATCGGTCTGAACGCAAATGCCAGCGCGCGAAGTAGTACGAATGGCCCTGCCGGGCAGTCACGCCAGCAGTTAACCACGGTGCGACCTTGATGCGGCCCAATCCACTTCGACCGCAGAGCCGCCCAGTATTTTTCCACGTCGGGCGCCTCACTGTAAAGCATGCGCCGCCCCAGCCGCTCGTCCCACTGGACCATATTCTGGTCATTCTAGTACACTCTAGCTTCTACCGCGCGCGTGTCAGCAGCTATCGCCGAAGAAAAATACTAGGAGGGAGCGTCACGTGATTCCGCTAGACTCGGCAAGCCAACCTCCTCTGACGCCGCCCCTCCCTCTCTCGGGGTCCCCGTGCGCGGTGCCTTTTGGGTAGGAATAGGCCCGCAAGGTTGCCGGAGCATTCGTGATTGTTTGCTACGTTATAACGTTTACTGGCGCCTGCCATCACAGGCTTTGATGCCCGTATGTGGGTGGCTACTGCGCTTCTGCTACTGCGCGCGTCGTTCTTCGCTTCAAATGTGATGCCTTGAAACGTGGAGCAAGACTGGGGCGCCTGACTCATGAACACAGAAAATTTTCAAGGCGTCACTTGCGCTTACCACCGCAGTTAGTGCAGTTGCCAGCGCTCCGCGGCTCGAAACCCGTCCAGAACGCCAGAGTCTGGTCTATTTTTCCCACGTACTCCTCATTAAGTTTCGTCAAATCAGCCGTTCTGCACCTGAAGCTGCGGCGCGTATTATCTTGCTAATTTTTGTCCCGCTGTCTTGCACCTAGTAAGAAACGAGACGTTTTGAGGGACACATTTTTGTCGCATTTGCGCTTAATAAAAGACTCTGGTGTGCGTCTTCTATATTGAGAGAAATAAATAGCATTGGCCTGCATTCTAAACGCCGACGTCGTCGCCGTTTATTCAATTTAACGTGCACTATTTTGTAAGAATGTGTGATGCGATGACGTTCTTGAGACATGCCTCGGGGATCCATCTTCGTTATATAATATAAAAATTGACCGAATTTGTGCATTATCTAGAGTTTATTCAGCAGTTTTAGAATGCGAGTATAGCTTCACAGCAAAATTATGTCCTAGAGTCAAACACTGCCAGGGGGACCATTCTTCCTCTGATAGTGTGAAACGGCATGAAAACTGAATACATAGCGGCAAGGGAAAAATGTCAGCATTCATTTGCACTTGTTGATTTATTGTGTAGCTGGTGTACTTGTACTATGGAAGGCACATTTTAAATGCGAAGCATTTCTTGGCGAACATTTGCTACTTTGACAGTATCTATCTATCTAGCCGCCTACGACTTTGTGCTCTCATGGTCATTTCGTTAACTTGGTATGTACCAAAATTGGCATACTATGACAAGAGTATATGACGAACATAAAATTTATGTCATGACATTCATGTCATGACATGCGTATCATGTAGGTCATGAAACAGCCGCCTACGTCTTGGTGCTCTCATGGTCATTTCGTTAACTTGGTATGTACCAAAATTGGCATACTATGACAAGAGTATATGACGAACATAAAATTTATGTCATGACATTCATGTCATGACATGCGTATCATGTAGGTCATGAAACAGCCGCCTACGTCTTGGTGCTCTCATGGTCGTTTCGTTAACTTGGTAAGTACCAAAATTAGTATAGTATGACAGGAGTGTATGATGAACATAAGTGATAGGACATGACATATATCTCATGACTTGCGTGTCATGTAGGTCATGAGAATGACCCAGCGAAAATAATGAACACTGAAAAACCATTGAAATGGCTTCGGAGGTGGACACTAAGTGAAGGAAACACTCAATGATGATGGTAGAAATCATAGTCATGACTATGACTCAGCAAAAATGACAATGACTGAGCGAAAAAAGATTAACACTCAAAAGCCACTGAAGTTCGCTCTGACGTGAATACTAAGTGAAGGAAACACTACAGGATGCTGGTACGAACTCATAATCATGAGCATGACTCAGCAAAAATGACAATGACTCAGCGAAAAAAAGATTAACACTCAAAAACCATTGGAATGGATTCAGACGTGGACACTAAGTAAAGGAAACACTCAATGATGATGGTAGAAATCATAGTCATGAGCATGACTCAGCAAAAATGAGAATGACTCAGCAAAAAAAAGGTTAACACTCAAAAACCACTGTTATTGGTTCAGACGTGGGCACTAAGTGAAGGAAACACTAAAGAATAATGGTAAAAAGAAAATTATAAACCGCAACTAGGGAAACTTATTGAGCCACTGCTTTATGGTATCAGTATTGGCATCCTTGTACGCCACAGGACATTTGTGTAATAATGTTATACAAATTAAACTGTATCACACGTAGTATTGATACCTTTGTGAAGGAGATTTACTGACGGCAAGCGGCAGGTGAAAAACCAGTACAGTCGCAAGAGAGCAACGGTCTCGGCACCAAGAGCTCGTGATCTGCGCTCACGCTCTACATCTATGAGAGCGCCCCACTACTGCTTGCTCCCTGTTCTTCTTCTTCACTACAATAACCCCGGCGGCTAAGGGGAGCCATCCTGGCGGCTCAAGGGGACGCAAGTATGAGATGGTCATGATGCCGCTTGAGGCGGCTGACGTGGACCGTGTCGCGACCGAGACCGCGCTTGTCCGAGGAGGGGTTGACCGGCTCAATGACATAAGTGATGGGAGACCGGCGTTTGATGACGCGGTATGGCCCGTGGTTCTTGGCAGCCAACTTGGGAGTGAGGCCAGCAGAGTTGAAAGGTATTCGGAGCCAGACGAGGGATCCAACGGCAAAACTCAGCACATGCTCATCGGTGTCGCGGCGATCTTTCTGGAGGGCTTGGCTGTCGGACGTGAACGAGCGCGCCAGCTGACGACACTCCTCTGCATGCTGGGCGACGTCAGAAATTGCACTGAATTCGGAGGCGTCCGGGCGGTACGGTAAAATTGTGTCAAGCATGGAGGATGGTTCACGGCCATATAAAAGAAGGAATGGTGAAAAGCCCGTCGTAGACTGTGTCGCGGTGTTATACGCTTGAGTCACGAAGGGGAGAACGACGTCCCAATTGGAATGATCAGAATCAATGTACATCGACAGCATGTCACCGAGCGTGCGGTTGAAACGGTCCGTGAAGCCATTCGTTTGAGGATGGTAGGCAGTTGATGTGCGATGAAGAATACGACACGAGCGTAGCAGCTCTTGTATCACGTTGGACAAAAACACACGGCCTCTGTCGTTCAGCAGTTCCCGTGGGGCTCCATGACGGAGTATGAAATGACGCAATATGAAGGAACCGACGTCACGAGCACCAGCGGCAGGGAGTGGAGCGGTTTCTGCGTATCGCGTCAGATGGTCTACCCCGACAATTATCCAGCGATTGCCAGCAACAGAGCACGGAAGCGGTCCATAAAGGTCGATTACAATACGTTCTAAAGGGCGGGCAGGACATGGTAAAGGCTGCAGCTGACCGGGTGTATGGTTAAACGTCTTCCGTTGTTGACATGCAGAACAAGACCGTATATATTTACGGACAAATGTGTACATCCCACGCCAGTAGCAGCATTGGCGGAGCCGTTGATATGTTTTCAGCGCGCCAGCATGGGCATGTTGCGGATCAGCATGGAAGTATGCACACACATCGGCTCGCAAGTGCTTGGGTATGACAAGCAGCAATTTACGTCCGTCCTCCAGGTAGTTGCGGCGGTACAAAAGTGAATCGCGTATTGCGAAATGCTTGGCTTGTCGACGAAGGGCACGGGGTTGCCTAGCGGGTGAAGAGGCGCAGAGAACTTTCAAGAGGGACGCGATCCATGGGTCCTTGCGCTGTTCCGAAGGCATGACGGTGATGGTCAGAGCATCCAGGGAAAAGTCGACCGCTGAAGGAGGCCCTGCTTCGGATTTGACGAGTGAACGAGAGAGCGCATCCGCGTCAGAATGCTTGCGCCCGGTTCGGTAAACGACGCGAATGTCGAATTCTTGAATACGAAGAGCCCATCGACCGAGACGACCAGAGGGATCTTTGAGGGCAGAGTGCATGATGGTCGGTTACAACGTCGAAAGGCCTGCCGTACAAATAGGGGCGGAATTTTCCTAACGCCCATACAATCGCGAGGCACTGTTTTTCTGTGACCGAATAATTCGCTTCCGCCTTGGTGAGGGCACGGCTTGCATAGGCCACAACATACTCAGGGAAGCCGGGCTTGCGTTGCGCGAGAACTGCACCAAGACCGATACCACTGGCGTCAGTATATATTTCGGTTGGCGCAGCATGGTCATAATGGTGTAGCACGGGGGGCGAAGTAAGTAGGCGGCGCAGTGTCGCAAATGCGTCGTCGCAGGCCGGTGTCCAGTGGGAAAGGTCGCTGGGGCCGGCGAGGAGCTTCGTAAGCGGTGCGATGGTGGAGGCGAAATTTCGGACGAAGCGACGAAAATAGGAGGCCAAGCCGACAAAGCTTCGAAGTTCTTTGAGGGTAGAAGGCTTCGGAAACTCGGCAACAGCACGTAATTTTTCCGGGTCAAAGGGAATGCCATATTTGGAGACGACGTGGCCGAGGATGGTTAGCCGGCGAGCCCCAAAGTGACATTTCTTCAGGTTGAGTTGAAGGCGTGCGTTTGTAAGGGAGCGTAGAATTGTGCGTAAACGAGAGAGATGTGTCGCGAAATCGGGAGAGAACACGACGACGTCATCCAGATAGCACAGACATATCTTCCATTTCAGACCGCGTAAAATGCCGTCCATCATCCGTTCGAATGTTGCGGGGGCATTACAAAGTCCGAAAGGCATCACGGTAAATTCATACAGGCCATCCGGTGTGACGAACGCCGTCTTGGGACGATCACACTCCGCCATACGGACCTGCCAATATCGCGTTCGCAAGTCGAGGGAAGAAAAAAATTCGGCACCTTGAAGGCAATCGAGGGCGTCGTCTATTCGAGGAAGAGGATAGACGTCTTTGCGAGTAATCTTGTTGAGGCGTCCGTAGTCCACACAAAATCTAATAGAGCCATCCTTCTTTTTGACCAGTACAACAGGAGAGGACCAGGGGCTGCAAGAAGGCGTAATGACTCCGCGCTGAAGCATGTGGTCAACCTGCTCTGTAATGACACGACGTTCCGCAGGTGACACACGGTAGGGGCGCTGTCGCAAAGGAGCGTGAGGCCCAGTGTCAATCGTGTGAACAACCGCATTAGTTCGGCCTAGTGACGCTTGCGGTAAGTCAAACGAAGTGCGGAACTCGTGTAGAAGGGCAAGAAGCTGCGTCCGTGCAGCCGGATCGAGGTCGCTGTCGATGGAACGGTGAAAAGATTCCGAGAGCACGGCGTCGGACGCAAGGTGAGGGGTCAGGGCGTTCAGCGGATGCTGAGTCTCAGGCTCAGAGGGGTCAATGGGGTACGATAACAGCAGCGTCTACAGGCTGAACGCGGCCAAGCGTTTCATTTCGGTACAAAGTCAGAGGGCCTGAGTTGGGGTTGCAAACAAGTAGTCCGGTATTGTCCTGATGAAGCGCGAGGATGGCAAAAGGCAGTGACGTATTGTGGCGACCACGAAACAAGTCAGATGGCGTGAATAGAACGGTGGCGTCGGAAAGGGCGGCACAGGAAACGGGAACAATGACGGCACTCTGAGGTGGCAGGTCAATATCGGCGGTGACAAGCTTACTATCCCCAGGACCGGCCACATGGGTGGAAGGCGTCTCAGGAAATACAGCGAGCTCTACCTGAGCACGAGCGCAGTCGATAACAGCGTGGTTACGTGACAAAAATCGCACCCGAGGATCAGATCATGGGAACACGAGGCCAGCACAAGGAACTCAACGCTGTAGATCACGTGTTGTATGAGCACCCTGGCCGTACATGCTGCAACGGGTTGAATATACTGTGCGCTCGCAGTACGGAGAGAAAATCCTGAAGGTGGCGTCGTCACTTTACGGATAGAACGGCAAAACGTATGGCTCATTACAGAAACAGCGGCGCCGGTGTCCACAAGCGCAAGAGTTCGTACACCGTCAAGAAACACTTCAATAACATTGGCGGGGGGCAAGCGAGGACTTAGACAGGTTGACGACGGCGCAGCTCGTGCCTCAGAAGCTGCGGTAGTCAGTTTTCCGCCTCACCAGTATTGTACCGGCGACGCATAGGCGAAAGAGAACGGCGGCGCGATGAGCGGGACCGACGAGCAACAAAAGGTTGGGTATCAGAAGTGGGCTGGTGATCACGGGCGCATGTTTCAGGCTCTCGTTCTGGCTGCGTGCGATAGGGAGGTTGGAAGGAGTAGCCTGGATATCTCGGCGTACTCGTGGTCGCCGCGAAGCGTCGGCGACAGAAGCGCTCAACATGACCCAGAATTCCGCAAGCATAGCAGATCGGGCGGTTGTCTGCAGTGCGCCAAGGATTTGAGTACTGTGGCTGCGCCCCGAAAAGCGCCGGCGCTGGTGGTCGAATTCGTGGTTGAGGAGTCAGTACTGGTTGAGGACGTGGCTTCATGACGGCATCCGCATAGGTCAGAGGCGCGGCAACAGGAGTCGGAGGAGCAGCAGACGGCACCACAAATGATAGCGGCGCGGTGACACCAGTCGGCTGAAAGGCACATGGTAAAGCCTCGGTGACCTGCTCCTGTATCACCTGTCGGATGGTTGGAGTCAGACAGGGCGCAGGCACTTGCGTGGTCGGAAAAAAATGAAAGCTGTCGAGCAACTTCCTCCCGCACACGGCAATCTGTGACAGGAGCGCCGTGTGGTCGCCGCCGATGGTCAAAGCAGCGAGGGAATCGTCTGTTGACGTCTGCCGCCGAGCTAGGACGCGCTGCTTACGTAGTTCGTCAAAGCTCTGGCACAAGGTCACGAGTTCAGACACGGTACGTGGGTCCCTGGCCAGCAACATCTCAATGGCGTCGTCGTCTATGCCTTTCATGATGTGCTTTATCTTGTCTTGCTCAATCATAGAAGGATTCACGCGCTTGCACAAATCAATGACGTCTTCAATATAGCTCGTGAAGTTCTCGCCCTGCTGTTGCGCACGTCACGTAGACGCTGTTCAGCGCGAAGCTTGCGCACTGCGGGCCGACCGAACACTTCCGCGAAGCTCGTCTTGAAAGTCGTCCAATTGGCGAAGTCGGACTTATGGTTACGAAACCAGAGGTTTGCGACGTTTGTTAGGTAGAACAGGACGCTGCGTAGTTTTGTAGCGTCGTTTGACTTGTTGTGCGCGCTCACCCTTTCAAACGACGTTAGCCAATCTTCTACGTCATGGTCATCGGTGCCGCTAAATAAAGCGGGATCGCGCTGACGCAGCGCGCTTGACACGATGACCGATGGCGCTTGGTCCGCGTCTTGCTGGGTGGCGTCATCAGGCATTGCCGGAGCAGTGGTGGGCAACCAGTAGCGCACCCAGGAGGTCTGCCAGGCGGAGGGCGTTGACAGTTTGCCAATACCATCTAAACAGCACTAATTTCGATTTCTTCACGGGAAATTGTCAAAAATGCGCTTTTTGCGAGTGTGCAGACGATTGCACGTCTTACATCTTAGTTGCAGTACTCAAATGCGTAAGGAAAGAAAAGGGGTTGAACAAAAGGGGGAGTTAAGTCGGCATCAGGGGGGGGGGGGGGTTACAACCCCCGAATCCCCCGCCGTCGGTGCGCCACTGTGGGCAACGTCCGGCTTCGGAGTTCCAGGTTTGAAGAGGGTACCCAGCACCTCCACCACTTTGCTAAGGAGATTTACTGACGGCAAGCGGCAGGCGAAATACCAGTACAATCGCAAGAGACCAACGGGCTCGGCGCCAAGAGCTCGTGATCTGCGCTCACGCCCTACATCTATGAGAGCGCCCCACTACTGCTTGCTCCCTAGGGAGTTCTTCTTCATCACTACACCTTTAATAAAACTGGTCAATGGGATCTTGAGGGGTATTCCGTAACAGCCCAGGTAGCACAAACCCATCTAGAAGACGTCTACATGGGCTTGTTCAAGCCAAGATGTGGTCTACAATCGGGCTTGTACAAGCTGAGCAATAGCCTTAGAACTTCAGAAGCACTCCTGAAGCCAAGCTAATGCTCCCTCCGTATTCGTCTTGGGGAAGTCTTGGCAAGCTGTTCGTTAGACTTTCGTTAGACTATTTGTAGAAATTGCGTATGAAGGCTTATTTTGCTTGCCAGAGAAGATATGCATCTGCCTTGAAAAAAAAAAAGATTAACTAATGCAGATGGCTGGTACTCATGTGCTTTTCTTCGAACGAGTCGTCTGATTCAGGATTTTTAGGAAATGTACATATATTGAATGCGACTGGCTTTGCCTTCAAAACTAACACACACCAAAAGCTACTAAGCTGAAAAAGTTGAGTATTACGGTCTGAATGCATGCCTTTGCAAACACATAAATATTAAAAGCAGCCGCATAGATTCCACAGTTTGTAATAAACTCTGTGAATGTATAACGTTGAGAGGCCGTGTGTGACATGCAATTTATAAAGTGCTGTTCACTTGCAAAGTGCAACAATGCTCTTGCGAGACTATTCATTTCTGAAGACTGTTATTTCGGTGCACAAATAACATTGCCATATATATGTACACATGTTTGCATGTCACAGATGGACTCTCAACATTATACCTTCACAGATTTCATTGCCAAACTAGAAAATCTATGCAGCTTAATATTTATGCCTTTGCAAAAGCATGCATTTAGCACATAATACTGAACTTCTTTCAGCCTAGGATAGGATAGGAATAAACTTTATATGTCCAACGGTTATGGCTGTTGGTGCCCGCGGCTAGGCTACCAGGGGTCCATCGCCGGAGAAAAGTCTCTCGAGATCCTCGGTAATAGCCCTGGCCCGCTGGACGGCCCACTCCTGGTCCTCGGGTGCCTCGCTGAGGAGGGCGGCTTGCCATCTCTCTGTGAGGCGCCCTCCTTCAGAGGGTCCTGATGCTGTCTTCTGCCTTCCTCTTGGTGCTTCTTGCTCATGGCGTCGACATTCCCAAAGCATATGGGCCATATCAGCCCGTTCGTGCTCGCACCAGGGGCAGCCGGGCGATGGGTGCCGCGCGGGCCACAGGCGGTGCAGGTGGTAGGGGTTCGTGAAAGTGCCTGTCTGCAACCGCCTCAGGTCGACTGCCTGGGACCTGTCCAGCCGCCCGTGGGGTTGTGGATATTTCTTACGTTCTTTCTTGCAGTGACCAAGAACCTCTCGGTATGAGGCCGGAAACTCCTTGATGTCGCGGTTGGCGTCCCCGTGGCCCCCAGCTCCGTCCGCCGCGATTTGGGTTGTGTTGGTAACTCCTCCGTTGGGGCCCAGCACAACAACGGCGGCGGCTGCCCTCTGTGGGATTGCGTCGCGGCGGGTAAGCTGCCTCGCGACGAGATGGGCGCGCTCGTTGTGGTTGGGCGGAATGCCGGTGTACCTTTCAGCTTAGTACCTTTTCGTATTTTTATTTTGAATAGTTTCGGGAATACCAAACCATCTAGTCAAACAATGCAAGTAGCACGCGTACACCGTATCAGCAGTTGTGGCTGATATCCGAACCATTGCAACATACGAACAGATCTGCAACTCATAAATAAAATTGGTGGGACATCAGTTCTATGGAACTGCAAGGGGGAGGAAGGCTTATAAAAGAAAAAAAATATCATCCACCCGACTTAGCTACACTGGGTGAATAATTTTATTTTTCAAATGTGTACATCTGTTTTTATGTTTTTTTTTTCATTCCAGACACCGTAGATTTTGTAAGAGTCATTGCACTTATGCCCAGTAAAACAGCAGCCCTCTAAACTTACTTTCCATGACACTGTAGACATGCACGTCCCTGAAGCTCTTTTTTTCGCTGCTGGCCTCAAGTCCTGCTTATGTTTCCACCCAAGCTGTCTGAAAAAAGTGGGTAGGATGCGCGTAGTAAAGCTTCTTAAGTCGCGGCCCCCCATAACAGAGAGTCGTTGTGTCTGAAAAAAAAAACATTTGCGCTAAAACAAAGGGATTCAAAGCCGAAAACACACAATGTGGCTACAACAATGGCTGCATGAAGGCGGGTATGAAATCCCCAGAATAGGCAAGGCAAAACAGCAAATTACACTGGATCATTATGCGTTCAGGAGAAATTATTACTGCAGCAATATGTACATGTAAACACTCCGAGGTGTAAACAGCCATAGTATAAAAACGTATTATCTGAAACTACAGTTTTCAATAAAATTTCAATAAAACAATGAAGTAACATTAACATGCATACAGAAGGCATTAGTTACATCTGGCATGAGTTATTCATAAAAATGTGCTCATGTAGTAAATTCATAAAGCTTTTACTTACAAGGTGTCATCAAAAAGCAGGATCGGAGCTCTAATCGAGTTCTAATGCAGTCACGGTTTCCTTCTTCTCCATGGGCAGCTTGTAATCGGGCACTGCCATTCTGCCAGTTTCGTTGGGGCAACTCAGAGCTGCTAGGAACATTTCATCTTGACGTCTTATAGTCTTCCCATGTCTGTCATTAGTATGTGAATGTCTGAAAGATAGGCAAGAGTCACGCACATTTTGACAGCCTGGACAGTAGCTAATAACATGTCGCACGACGCAACTTCTACATGCATACCTATACTCTTATATAGCTGCGCATGTTCGATCCTGCTTTGCTCGTTTTAAGTACTTTAAGTCCCAGCCAAGCTTTTGGGAACTAGTGCCATCATTCCCTGTCTGGGGTGCAACCTGGCTCCAGATTATACCACTGTAGTTGGAATTGTTCGCTGAAATGATGGCCTCACTGCACCACAGGTAGCATTCATCTGGAGGAGCGCTTGCATTGGGCAGGCTGTCATACTTTTGCTGTTCAATGCCTTAAGTACTACCACAGCCTCCTATATAAGAGGCTATAGTACTACAAAAATGCATCAAAGCATATCTTATACAACGGGCAACAAAGGCGTTCGCACATAGTCTCATTTTGTTTTTGTGCGCAACATTGCGTTTCGATAACGTAGATACAGCACAACAATTTTCGGCAGGAAACAATAAGACAGGAAAGAACGCTGGTACAGCGTACTACATAACGTAGGTATAGAGTTCTTTCCTGTCTCTGTTTCCTTGAAAAAAATAGTTGCGTTGTACCTACGTTATTCAGTATGAACGAACTCGCCAAAAATCAAGCTGTTGCTTTGCTTCTTGTTCTTCACAAAATGAATGCAGCGGGCGTATGTAGAACGCACGTGCTTACCTCTCCATGCAATCAGTCGGAGGGACGCAGATATATTATTCGCATCGTGATGCAGTTCTAAGACCGGCAATGAAGTAATATAAGTCAATAAGCGGCATAGCTCGCGTTTATATAATTACAGCACCAGCTTAAAGAATTCGCAACCTTCGACCACGAGGAAACTTGGCGGCGACTCCGCGAGAAGCGGTTCCCGATGTAACAATTAAGCATTAGCACGTACAATCGATGCTAACGGCAGCAAAGGAACCCACACTAACCACAAATGTAATCCCAACCTGACGAGCTTGTATACTGTGTCCATGACATCTTACGTACCGCGTGGCAATTCGAAACAATAGCCGTTGCGTGTGAAACAATCAGCCAAGAGGGTCATGGTGCTAAAATCGCGTGACAGAGCTTTAAAAAGAGAAAACCATTGATCACATTCCAAAATGAAGCTGCGCCATCAACGCAGAAACACAGAGAGAAAGCGGTGTGCGCAGGAAACCGGCCCGTTCAACCGTTGCAAAGCGCGGCAGCCACGGCAAGCGCGAACGGAGGCAATGCACGGGAGACACGGGAGAGAGCTAGTGTTCGAAGCGGCCAAGCCGTAGTAGCACACCAACTGTTGCGCCACGCCATGTTATGCTAGCCTGTGAAACTTCGTTCAAAATGCTTTTATAAAGCTTTTACAAATTGCGTAATGACGGCACACATGTTTATTGAAAGTGTTTGTTGTATTGCCATCACGGGCACCCGAAACTATGGCCCGGCTTTCAGTTTGAGCTGATGCGGTAGGTTTTAATTGGCTGATACTGGTACGCACACTGTCACCGTCTAACTAATAGTCTATGCGAAATCGTCTCGAGCATAGACGTTGCAGTACGCTGGTTGTACAGTGTATTGTGCGGAGCGCTGTTATATGACGATAACATAACGATGTAATCATTCCACTGATGGTGCTATCGAAGGAATCGTTGCAAGCTGGTGGTAAAAATGTGCGCAAATGTTTCCTGCAAGACTTGGAGATCAACTTTAAAACGTATACCAGAGCCTATACGTCTCCACCAGGTCTTACAGCAGAAGTTTTCAAGACATGCAATATAAGCTGTACAGAGGACATCTAATTTGGAGCTTAAATTAGCACTAGCCGTGTCAAGCTGGGTCAAGCCGAGTCAGGAACGCTTGTAGCCGACGTTTGCTTCCTGGGAGTCCACCTGGTGGAGTGGCCACTTCGGCTGTCGCCATTGGCTGCCACTTCACGAGCGCGAAAGTGCCAGCCAGTCTCCTTCGCGCTCGTGATGCGGCAGCCAATGGCGACAGTCGAAGTGGTCAGTCCACTTAGTGGACTCGACAGAATACCCCCCCCCCCCCAGCTATCCTTGAATGTAGCTGCACTTTTGCTTACAGTGCCTTGCATGCAATGCCTTCACTACATCGCTATAATTGTATAATATTTATATCTGCGCTGTACTCACAAAAAGCGAGAGGCCTCGGTGATTGTGCTTGTCAGCAAAATACGGAATGCATATGCAGAAATTGGAAAAAAAAGAGTGTTAGTTCACAAAGTCATAGTTGAAAGAATTGATGTGAGGTCACACCGACAAACTAAGTATGTCAACTTTAAAGTGCAATGAATTTTGCTGCAAGTAAAATGCACAAAAAAGCTTGTGTTGCATCACATACCTAGAAAAATATTATCACTGTCCAAGCTGAGCCAACACAGCAAAATTAAGAGGTGACGGCTCGATTACACTGTGAACCTCAAATAAATGCACATTTCACGTTATTTAAAACACTCATTGAGTGGTACACACCAAATGTTAGTGGTTACAGGGAATCTGGCATCATGAAAAGGCTGTTGTAAAGCAAGTGAACAAAGTGAGCAAATTAAATTATTTTGGAAATAGTAAAACCAAACGGTATTTCAGGTGACAGAGGCAAATTTTCACAAAGGTCAGATATAAG
This sequence comes from Dermacentor silvarum, assembly GCF_013339745.2. Classification (NCBI taxonomy): domain Eukaryota; kingdom Metazoa; phylum Arthropoda; class Arachnida; order Ixodida; family Ixodidae; genus Dermacentor; species Dermacentor silvarum. Next base: position 81,958,842 of record NC_051163.1, on the reverse strand, counting down.
AGATACAGGATACAGCTTTAAAAATACATTGTCATTCTCAAGAGCATACTTAGCTCACGCATAATGCATTCAGAGCATTCACAAAATGTCCGTGTCATCATCCTGCCAGCCAACGCACCGTCATTGTCTGTACTGTTTAGCTTGGTGCTGAACAGAACAATTGTTTAAGCAGAATTCGCATGCATGTGATTCAAGCTACTGCATTCAGCAAGACAACAAACATGTACTTGCACAATTTACAATAAGGTATCACATTTTCAACTCCATAAAAGTTTGACGTCTGCATACAACGCTCTTGAACAATATATGCACTTTGCAAAGTCACCCAAAAAACAAAAGCTTTAATATAGAACCTGGTGGGACAACCGAAGTTGATGGATAAACGAATTGATAATCACGAACATAATTCACCCACGAAGAAAAGTGTGTAGAAGTTTCCCCTGCACTGCGAATCGCAGACGCCCAAGCTCAGACGCCCTGCCTGGGTCGGCAAAGTAATTGGGGCGAGCGAGATGATTGGCGACGCGACAACGGCGAACGGGACTGGTGACCACGTGGGGATGGCGAACGACGATACGGCATGGAGGGAGCGTCTTCCGCGGTGGTTTGGGGATGCTCGTGGTAGGGCTGAAATCGGCCATGATCTATGTCGGGGCGATGGTTGTTTCCATAGAGAGCCTGATACCAATACCACCGGCTGTTACAATGGCGGGCCACGTGTCCAATACGACGGCAGTTAAAGCAAATGGGACGGTCATCAGCAGTCCTCCACTCGGCTGGGTTGCAAGTACGGAACGGCGGCCTTTGACCTTGGGCGTGCGAAAGTGAGGGACGGCGGTCGTTCGGCTGGGAAGGAGCTGCGGCGCACACAGAGTCGAGGCGAGCCCTGGAGAGCTCCTGATGAACGATAGCTTAGACTAGTGGCACGATCTGGGAGCTATGATCACAAGTACGGCCGCACGTAGAAGCAGGAGACGCAGCGTCAAGCTCACGTCGGATGATCTTTTTCACGTGTTCCACGTTGAAGGCGCCGACGGCTCAGGTACGTCTTCGCAGGCCATGTTGCTGCCGTGTTCGGAAGTTGAGCGAAATTGTGGGCAATGCGTCGACTTGTGGCGGCCTCAAAGCGCTTGCACTCTTGGATGATGGCATCGATGATTGATGTCGCAGTCTTTGCGTATTAGCAGGTTGAAGGCATCATCTGCTATGCCCTTTAACAGGTGGCCTACTTTCTCAGACTCCGTCATGCCGTCGTCGGCTTTGCGACGCAGGGCAAGCACGTCCTGTATATAAGTCAGGTATGACTCTGTCGCTCTCTGCGCACGAGATGCCAGCTCCTTCTTTGCTGCTGCCTTTCTACCTGTGGACTTGCCGAACAGGGAACGCATCTTTTCCTTGCATGCATCCCAGGTCCCAATTTCGTCTTCATTATTCTGAAAGCACACCTTCGCGGTTCCCTTGAGGTAAAATAATATGTTGGCCAACATGATCGTCTCATTCCAGTGATTATTCTTACTTGCGCGCAGCATTATTCTTACTTACAGGGGTAGCCAGTCCTCGATGTTGACGTTGTCAGTCCCGCAGAATGTGCCTGGGTCCTTTAGCTGAGCCAGGACGACCATTGTCGTTGCAGCCGCCTTGGTGGGCGCAGACACCTCATCCGCCATCGTGGATAAAGCCAAGCGTCGGCCGCTGCGGAGCTCCGTTGTACCTTGTGGGTACCCCGCACCTCCCACCAAAATACCACGGGGATGAGAGTAGCAAAAGGGATAAGAAAATTCTATTTACACGATATATACAGAGAGAGACGGCTGCAGGCAAGATGGCAGAACAACAACAGGAGCGCTGCCCAGATCGTCGTCTTCACCGTCTTTCTGGCGCATTCTTTCATGCTCGGCATAGCGCGTAACAATATCTAATAAATAAGAAATAAGAAATGTACTTTTTTATAAAACTGTTTTGCCGCCTACATGGGTCACTGGGTAGCCTGTGGTGGAATCCTTAGCCCATCGGGCTGTTGTGCTGAGGTAACCGAGTTGGAAAGCACTCGACGGACCAACTTGGGTCACTGAGTATATCCCAATATGCGTACATACACCCAGATCTTCAGAGAACCTCTTTCATGCCGACATGGGTCACTCTAGATGCGGGACTGGTTGGCACTGCTGTTCGAAGAAACTTTAACGCTGAAGTGGAATACCGGGTAGGTGCCACTCAGTCTGGGCTCGTCTTCGATGAGCCAATTTAATGGAACTAATGCCACTTGGTAAGTCCCAATGTGTGTGGCGCTCTTCAACGAACGTCTTTGACACCAACTTGGGTAAATTGGTATGTGGTACTGGGAATGTGCCGCTTTACAAAGCCAAACCATATTCCTTAAATTTCATCACTGCTGAGCGGAATCGAACCCTCGTCACAAGGATCCCTCAAGCACAGTAACCCAACGCATTTGCAAGCTGCGCCACAAAAGTACTGGGTATGTGCCGCTTTGCAATGTACGCCTCTCACGCCAACGCTTTAGCAAGTTGCGCCATTGTGCCGCTTTTCAATGAACTTCTCGCCAACTTGGGTCACTGTGTATGTGCTACTGAGTGTGCGGTGGGCGAGGGAACAATTATGAGCGTTCGGAGGCACCGGCTCGCCACGCTTCTCCTCTCAGAAGCCACACGTGGACTTCTTGGCAGTACCACTAGATCGCAAAGCGCTTCCAGATGAAAGGGCAAGAGAGCAGTCTTGTTGCCGCATGATGCGTTCCTCAGTGTTCGCACACACCGGTGCACCATGCATTTCAAAGGCCACGTGTAGGATTCGCGGCGGTGGCACCAGAGGGCTCTGAGTATTCTAAATGCAGGGCGAAATATTAGTCCACCTGCAGTACCTGCCTCATACAAAACTCGTTTCCACGACGGCAATACGCTGTGTCGCTATATTGATTCAATGCTAACGTATTACTGCCGACAGTCATCTTGAGATGTGTTTTGCCACAATTTTTTGTCAGTGCTGACGGTGCATGCCTTTGGAGAAATTGGATGCAAAACTGACATATTACTCATACCTAACATCCCATCCTTCGTGCGCGGCGTCCGTAGCACATACGACCAGGGGTGCTTTGCAGGATGCGCCGAGTTTGGCGAAACTTGGGATCTTCACGAGCTCTGGCGACACCCCAAGATGAAAGAACAAATGGTAACAAGACAAAGATTGTGCGTCGGCACGCCTCCAGCTTCATTGGTTTGTCTAGATTCACTCTGGGTAGCTATCATCTCTTGGGCGTTGCCATATGGGCGGTCGACAAACTGGGGCTCACGTGATCATACGGTCGGTGTATGGTCGTGCATTCTTTCACTTGTTTGTCGTTCCACTGAGTGCATTACAGGCACAAGCAAGTTACCAAATAAATGCATTTAGTACAATGGATTAGTCACATTTGTGTGAGTTATAACCATTTTAAAGTTTACAAGATCTACACTGAATGTGTATTAGACTATTTTGTAGTTTAATACGTTTTGCGTTATACCACGAGGGTACGCTCGCCCTCCTCTTTTTTTTCGTATGGATTGGATTGGCGCGGCTCGCTACGTACTGGCGCTAGCATTTCCAAGCACCGATAGGTGTGCGCTTGGTTTTCTCACCAGGGTTTCAACAGATCGCTCGTTGATCTTTCTCTTTCCTCTGGATTGGATGGATGCGGCTCGCTAAGTGCTTGCGCTCCCATTTCCGAGCACAGATTGGTGTGCGCCTGGTTTTCACACTGGGCTTTTAACAGATCGCTCGTTGCTCCCGTTAAAGAAAGGCGGCGAGTAGGGTGCCTCGCGCGCGCATCGAGGCACCCCAGCCGCCCCAGCTGCGATACGAAGTGAGCGTCGGCTAGCGCCTAAGGGGTTTGCCGCGCGCTTACCGTGTAAGCACTCAGGAATGCTTCAAAGCACTTATACAAGGGTCAGAAAACTACGCTTTATTTTCTTTTACATTGCGATGCACCTCCATACTGGCAAGCGTTGAGCGATGGCTTCTAACAGCCGCAAGAAGGACTCTTAATACTGGGTAGCCCGAGTGATCCGTGGTTTCTAACAAACGCACTACAGGGTCTTTGCAGAGCACGTGGCCGTTAAGTGCCACCACATGCATCCCAGGTGGGACTCCAGCATCGGTGAAGTTACCCTGTACCCATCGCTGACGAGGTGGCGTTCCCCTTTTTGACAATAACTTTCTATTTTTTCGCGTGTGAACGCACGTGCTGGGGTCCACAAAGTTCACGCTGTGGTTGACTATCTCCCAATGTAGATTGAGGCATAGCCCCGTTAGCATCCACTAAATTTGGGGATCAAGGCGTTCTAGACAATTCGCGTCGCTCATACAATCAGATTACATGGGCGTCGGTGACCACAGACGACGGATAGAAGCATTGATAACGTCCGAGAAGCTTCCAATGCAGGCGCGTCCTGCGCCGAGCGATAACGTTTAACATTTGTCAGCTAATGTTGAAAGCGGCCACCGGTGAAAGATAAACATGTGTACGTGTCAATATATTTGTATGCGGCCAATTCGTCACTATGAATAATGGTCCCCGGTTGAACATTGGCTGCAACAATGGCGCCTAGCGTCGCCTCCTTTCGTCGGTCGACTTTGAAAGTCGCAGCACCCCTCTGGTCGCGCAGAACATGCCGAAGACCCATGGGCCACCATCTCTAACACCGCCGTAATTTTGACGGCTCGGCGGAAAGTTGTCGTCCGACATTAGGCGGCCTCGATTGTACTTTTGCTCGCCGCGAAGAAGGCACTCGTCAATTTGCGCTATCTATACCAGGGGCCACCGAGCCGAGGTTGCGCCAGCAGCTCGTCCCTCGCGAACTTAGGGCGGTAGTTCCTCCAGTCGGCGAAGGAGTGCTCCGATAGAGGAAACAAGTCACTGGTCATCTCCTTCAACAGCCATATGTCTACGCTTTGGCTCACGCAGTACGTGAGCCAAATCATTTGCCGCCTGGAGAGGTGGTCGTTCGGACGGCCGAGGCGGCCCGTGTTGGTGAAGTAACTTCCTTCGCCTTTCTGCCCAGTGCAGCGGTACCGTGTAACTGCGAAAACTGATTTCGGCAGTTGTTGCACCGGAAGGCAGCCCGGCGTCCATTCTGAGCCTTCCAATATAATGTGACCGCTTCGCCTGCGCAGGTTGGTTGGTCCGGGTTGAACGCCAGGGCCACGATACTGTAGCGATGCCTAATGACTTATTATATACTAGTCTTATCATCCACCACTCACGGCCGGCTGATCCCGTTGATAACGCGAGCGGGCTGTCGCTCTGACCACTGACAAAGCGCGATAAGCTCGAAAAGGCGTTATTACCGGAAAGGCATCGCTACAAAA